>NC_081411.1:816915219-817215219 GCF_030272615.1 Cryptomeria japonica | reverse complement strand
ATGAGTAGAAGCTACAATCACCGAGTTAGATCTCGTACATTTGAGGTAGGTGATCTTGTTCTTCGAGAAAATCCTCGCAACCAACCAAACAGAGAACATCAAGGCAAGTTTGAATCAAACTGGTTGGGCCCATATGTTGTCACTGCTGTATTCGGGTCCGGGGCATATCAGTTGGCCACATCAGATGGAGAACCACTCGCAGACCCAATCAATAGCATGCACCTCAAACGGTTTTATACCTAAGGTGTACAGAGCATCAGGCTCCCCTACATATCAGAAAAATACCAAAAACATTCAGAAAATTCCTGAAGAAAATACAAAAACATTCAAAAAAAGTAAAGAAAAATCATGCATCCAAACGGTGAACAACCACTCCGGTGGCACCTTGGGTAAGTACGATGGTGAAAACCTGGCAAACAGGCGCCACTCGTAAAGGCAATGGCTCCAGTATCTTTCAGGCTCATTGCGATCACATTCATGCACACATACATCCATCCATCCAAACCATGGCTTGTTATTTGATCTGCAATTAAGAAAATACTCCATGCGTCTAGCATCCCACCTTTTCATAGTCAGGTCTACAAACTAGGGGCAATACCCTTACCCTCGTGAAGGAAGTGGATTCTACATTGTCTTATGATTCATTAAGTTCTTCATTCAAACAATCATCAAAAATCCAAAAACATTCAAAAATGACTCTCAAAATACCAAAAACATTCAAAATTGTTTCACAAAATCCAAAAAACATCAAAAAACCCATCAAAAATCACACAAAAACATGGCAACACCTTGTACATATTTATCCGATCAGATACAAAATAAACATTGACAAAATACTCACACAATGACCATTTACCAATCAAACCACACAATCGACATTAACAAATCCAAACCTGTCTTTAAACAAGGATGCATCCTTCCTTACCAAAACAAAGACAAGATGACATTTTCTTTGACAAGAAAATTATGTTAAGCTATCAAATACTTGGTTGATTTGTGAGTACAATCGTTCGTTTATCTGTATCGGGATCTTTCAGCATTGTTTTGTATCATTTGCGCATTATTTCCGATGAAGTTCTGGGGCATGTACTAATGGTGTCTACGTGGGAAGTTCACTAGGCTATGTGATCTTATGCCAAATGCAATCATAGATCACTACGGCTTGCTGACTACAGCGTATACCTCGACCATATGAGCATGAACCATTACCAAGGATCCATATTCTTTTATTCTTTATGTATATACTGTTTGTTTGCAGGTACAATGCTCATTCTTTGGTTCCTCCTCATCCAATTTGGATAAAGGTTTTTATTTCTTAGTACGGTATGCACTTGTCTCAGGATATGATCAGCCTAAGATCAAGGAGGACGATCCAAGTCATGCATGAAAGGAGATAATCCTTATCTGTTCCGCAAGCAATACTCAGGTCAACTTGATCCATTATATCAAGTTGCTTGTATTAACTTGCTATATCAAAATCCATGTAAGAAATACTCTGGTCATCTTGAATCTTTATGTCAAGTTGCTTGTATTTTCTTACAACATTTTAAAGCTCAATGATGAAAAATAAAGCACCATGGATCGTCATTTCATCTCATCTGTATATATTGCATTTCGTTGCATTCCATCCATCCATACATTCATAAATAGCTGCATATCATTCATACATAGTAATGACAATGGATACTCTATTTTCCTCTTCTTCCATAGGAATGTAATAGGTCCTCCATTTCTTCTATTTAACATTGAACCCCCCCACCCTCCCCATCTCGATAATCAGCATCACATATCCTTCATCGTTTCCCATCAACCCAATCAAGCCACGTTCATCACCATCCATCTCTAATAGGAGGGATTGTGTTTCCCATCCTCATTCATCCACACAATCAAGCAAGTTGCTCTGTCTACACAGATACATCGACTCCCACACACCTAGACTATCAACAGATACTCTGATCAAGTATCTTCGGGTCTCAACAGGTAATCGATCATGGTAATCCTAGACTACATCAGGCATTTATCATAATGACCTAGTCTCAACGGGGCTACCATGATTCCCCACAACCATCCATCACACGCACATACTATCAATTGATTAGCCAATCAAACACAATCCATCGGACAATTACATCAATTGTCTAAGTCTCAACGAGTATTTTGCTTCATATACCTTGACTTCATCGGGCAATTACATCAATTGTCTAAGTCACATCAGGTCACTTTGATTCACTTACTCAGACTTTATCATGTCCAAGTGACCAACTGACATCAACTGTCACGCTTTGACTTGACCGGGGCAATTAAACCGATTGCACCAGATTGTCCAACCAATTTTGATCAATTGTATAGCATCAATCCAAACCCCACACTACATCTGCTATGTATCTCTTACATGACCTCAGGGTACTCGCTGGCTTGTTATTTCTTCATATTCACTCCATTTTCTCCCATTCTTTCATCATTAGTTCTAAATTCTTCTATTCTACCTCCCCTCCACTTTGCATTCTTTTTCGAGAGATCGCCCGATTTTTCAAAAAAAAAAATTCGGCCCATCCCTCGAGGGGGCATACCACCCATTAAATTTACATTTTATGGGGCATTTCTTCACACCTATTTTTCTTTCTTTGAAACGACGCGATAAACCGCACCGTCTCAAAGAGGGGCAAATGTAGTCACATAAATCTGTCCACTTAATTAAATGAATATTTAATATTTATTTGATTATTTAACCATCAATTAATAATTAATTAAATTAATATTTAATTAATTCATCTTAACCCTATTCTCCTATTAATTAAATAAATTATTCAATTTATTTGATTTAATTCACTTAACCAAATTCAGACCATTAATTAAATAAATAAATCATATTTATTTAATTAAATCTTCTCTCACATTTAAATAAATTAATATTTATTTAAAACCCCCAAAATCCCACCTCTCACATTTAAATAAATCATTTATTTAAAATCACCTTTATCCTCCACCCACTTGCATTTTCCTACAAATGCAAGTTGCACAATTATTTTAAATAAATAATTTATTTAAATCACCTTTATCCTCCACCCACTTGTATTTTCCTACAAAAGCAAGTTGCACAACTATTTTAAATAAATTATTTATTTAAAATCCTATTTATCCTCACCCACTTGAAACCTTTAATGGTTTCCCTTAAAGTAGTCAAACTTGATGGCTTTAAAGTCTTCAAACTTGATGGCTTCCTTCTATAATCTTCTTAAGACTTTAATGGTTTTCCTTAAAGTCTTCAAGCCTTTAATGGTTTCCCTCAAAGTCTTCAAGCATTTTAAATGCTTTATCTTCTTTTTCTCATTTAAATAAATTAATATTTATTTAAATATTTATCCAAATTCAACTTACACCATTTAATTGAAATAAATGATTTTATTTTAATTGAAAATACCAAAATTTCTCCCACTTGCATTTTCCTACAAAATCCACTTGTATGCCTAAACCCCTTCTAGATTCTTCTAAACCCTTCCTAATTAGCCTAATCCATCCCCTAAATATTGTCACATTCCTAAGCAAATTGGAGTCACTTCTCAAAGACTCCAAAGTCTTTGAAAAGCAATTAATGCTTTGTGTGTTCAACAAATTAACCCTCAAAGTCTTGGATAACCTTTGAAAGCTTCCAACCTTCAACCACTAAATGGCTCAAAGTCTTTGATAACCATTGAAGGCTTTCAACCTTCAACCACTTAATCCCCAAAGTCTCCAATAACCATTAATGGTTACCTCAAACCCTCCCACATGGTTAAAACATTTGTTTTGACTCAACCTCTACCCAACCCAAAGGTCTCATCAAGCCTTTAATGCTTTGACCATGATTATCTCTTAATCATTTGCACAAAGGTTTATCCTTGCATTAACTCCTAATCCAATGGGTAATCTTAATTTAGACTTGACCCTTACCTTCTAGATAACCATGAGGTCTTCTCAGGCCTTTAATGCCTCCAACCTCTTCTCTCAACCCAATCCTATGTTGACACTTGTCACCATTTTATTGGTGCCAATTGTGCACATGGATCCCCAACTTTCAAACTTGGCCCTTGATTAAACCATTCAATCTTAACCCTTCATTTCCCCATTTCTTCTATAAATAGAACCCTTCTCCTCAAGCAAAAGGGGAAGCATTTTAGAGTATTGTTGTTATACTGGCATTAGCATAGAGCTTTTTCATAGCATCACTATCTACTCTTGCATAGTATTTGCTTATCATATTCAACCATCTTGAATCTCCATATGGCATCCATGGCTAGTGCTAAAAGCTGAGAGCTACACTCATTTGGGACTTGGAGAGGAGAGGAACAAGGGAGGAGCAACTATGAGCATCTTGATTAGCTATTTCATTCTATGTTTATATGCTTTCTATTTCATGCTTAATATCTCTCTTGATATGCCTGTTTAGGATAATCTTTTGTTGCTAACACTAACGTTTGTTTCTTGTGCTCTTGTGTGTGTTGCCATCAAACAGATTTTCTAATCCTTTTTGCAGAGCATCAAAGAGAAATAAATAAGATCACAGTGAAATGTATCAGTTTCCTTTGCCTATGATGAATGACATAATTGACTGTTTGAGTGGAGCAAAATAATTTACAAAGATAAATTTGAAGAGTGGATATCATCGGATTAGGATCAGAGAAGGTGATGAATGAAAGACAACATTGAAGATAAATGAAGGACTATATGAATGGTTGGTGATGCCTTTTGGATTGACAAATGCATCGAGTACTTTCATGAGGCTGATGAATGAGGTATTGAAGAAATTATTGGGTAAGTTTGTTATTGTGTATTTGGATGACATTCTAATTTTCAGTAAGACAAAAGAGGAGCATTTGTTGCAGTTAAGACAAGTTTTGCAGAGGTTGAGAGAAAATAAGTTGTTGATTAATATCAAGAAGTGTACTTTCATGAAAGATGAGTTAGACTATTTGGGATTTGTGATATCTGAGGATGGTTTGAAGATGGACCTTGAGAAATTGAAAGCAATTGTTGAGTGGCCTACACCGAAAATCATTGGAGAGGTGAGATCATTTCATGGATTGGCTAGTTTTTACCAAAAGTTTATTAGAAATTTTAGTTTAGTTTGTAACCCTATGATTGAGACCATGAGAGGAGATTGGAAAGAATTCAAGTAAACCACCGAAGCAAACAAAAGTTTTGAATTTTTGAAGCATAAAGTGACTGAGCAGTCTGTGTTGGCTTTACCAGATTTCAATAAAGTATTTCAAGTGGATTGTGATGCAAGTGGAACAACAATAGGAGAAGTCTTCAATCAAGAAGGAAGAGCACTAACCTATTTCAATGAGAAATTGAATGATGCTCGAAGGAGATATTCAATGTATGATCAAGAATTTTATGCCATAGTTCAAGCCTTGAAGAAGTGGAGACATTACTTGTTGCCTAAGGATTTTGTGTTGTATACAGATCATCAAGCTTTGCAGTGTGTGAATAGTCAGAGTAAGTTGAATCAAAGACATATGAGATGGGTAGAATTATTGCAAAGTTACACCTTTATGTTGAAGCATAGAAGTGGTAAATCTAACAAAGTTGTTGATGCATTGAGTAGGAGAAGGAATTTGCTGACAAAGATGAGAGTGACAGTATTAGGATTCCAAGATTTGAAGACCTTGTATGATGATGACCCAGATTTTGCAAAACCTTGGAAAGCATGTAGAGAACCGGTTATGGTTGATAGAAACAAATGGTTGGATTATTTCATTAAGGATGGGATGTTCTTCAGAGGAGTTCAGTTGTGCATACCTAAGAGTTCTATGAGAGAGAATCCGATAAAGGAGAAACACAGTGGAGGTTTAGCTGGACGTTTTGGCATTGACAAAACAGTAGCATTGGTGAGTGAGAAGTACTTATGGCCCCAGATTCATAAGGATGTTTAGAGATATGTGCAGAGTTGTAGAGTTTGTTAACTTGCAAAAGGTAGTGGTCAGAATGTGAGATTGTACAAACTTTTCACAGTACTAGTAAGACCTTGGGAGGATATAAGCATAAATTTTTTACTTGGATTGCCTAAGACACTGAGAGGGAATGATTCTATATTTGTGGTAGTGGATAGATTCTCAAAGATGGCTCATTTCATACCTTGTAAGAAGACATCAGATGCGTTGCATGTAGCAGACCTATTTTTCAAGGAAGTGGTGAGATTGCATGGATTACCTAAGAGCTTAGTTTCAGATAAAGATAATAAGTTTGTTGGCTATTTTTGGAGAACACTTTGGAAGAAGATGAAGATAGATTTGAAGTTCAGCTCTACTTTTCATCCACAGGCTGATGGACAGACATAAGTTTTTAACCAAAGTTTGGGAAATTTATTGAGATGTTTAGTGGGAGATAAAACTAGAAGTTGGGATTTGATCCTCGCACGAGCAGAATTTGCCTGCAACAATTCTGTGAATAGAAGTACTAGAAGAACTCCTTTTGAGATTGTTACCGGAGTGCATCCTAGAGATATATCAGAATTGAGAGACATTGGCAGTGAAGACCGGAGGAGTTCAGAAACATAAGACTTTGCAGATCACATGACAACATTGCATATTCAGGTTAAGCAGCATTTGGAAGACATGAACAAAAAATATAAGGAGAAGGAAGATAAAAAGAGGAGACATAAGAAATTTGAAGTTGGTAATGAAGTGATGGTATATCTTAGAAAAGAGAGATTCTCAGTTGGTACTTATAACAAGTTACAGATGAAGAAGTTTGGACCTTGCAGGATTTTGAGGAAGTTCAGTTCTGGAAATGCATATGAAGTGGAGTTACTGGATAGTCTGAGTATTTCACCTATATTCAACATTGTAGATCTTCATGAGTACCATGAACCAGAATTCAATGAGAACAGTGTTGCAGACTTGGAGAAACAGTTACCCTAGAAGGAACCGAATCAGATTGAAGAGATTTTGGACAGTAGGATTGGGCGTAGTACCTAGAGCAGTCAGTATAAGGAATATCTTGTGAAGTGGAAGGACGTACTAGTTGAAGATTCATCTTGGATTTATCAAGCAGAGGTGGACCGCCTTGGTTTTCCTCTAACCCCGGCAAAGTGAGAGGCTCACTTTTTCAATAACCATGGATGTCTAATGTAAGAGAATCCCCGGTTCATTGCAATCTTGCATCAACCAAAAACATTTTTCTTTCCATTTTGTTTTTTGATTACAGTTTCAGTTTTCCTTTCAGTGTGTCCTGGTTTTGACTCACCGGATCCTGTGGAATTGGGTTCTACTTGAAGACTTGATCATCTTTCTTGCTTCCTAACTACATCACATTTGGATCATTTTCCGGCAAGATATCGCTACCGGTTTCCATGACAGTTTATTGTTACTAGTTGTTCCTTTGTTATAGGTTTACTAGACCTATTGTGGTGATCTACCGGAACCCATTCTAAAGCTTGCGAGCCTTAAGTGTTGATTCTGATGTTCCTTGGCGTGTGGTCGACCTTTTCCTGCGATGTACATTTTATCCTTTAGATTTTCTGAAGGAATCTCTTGGCGGAGGCCGACCTTGTTATTTTCATGTTAGGTCTTGTTCTTCGGGTTTTCATCCCTTTTGGGCCGAGTGGATCCTTTGGATTGATATATATATTTGTAATTACGCATTAGAATGGAAGGAATCAAAGAATCAAGTAACTAGGCTATGTGTAGAAGATAGATTGTAAGATTCAAGGTCTCGGTCGTGATCTATTCTACCAAGCCTATGAGTCGGTATGTTGTAATCCAGTTGTTACCGGTTGGATGTAATCGAATTTCATGCAATAAATCAATATGTTCTACATTGCCTACATCATATCTTTGTGTTTCTGTTGTGTTTACTCTTGTTGACCGGTCTGATCTCTTTGAGGTCCCTTCTCACTGGTGACTGCTTCAAAAACTATCGAGAATCAAGGTATCTCAACCTTAACAAGTTCCTAGTATTTCTTTTTAATTATTTATTTTCTCATATTTTAGTATATTTTATTTAATTAAATCTTCTTCACAAGGAAAGGGGCAATGAAATTCGGTGTGGCATATTTTTTAATTGTTAGTCCCTTTTAGTGTGTGTTATAATTTGTTACTAAGGTGGCTATACACGACAAAATTGGAGCACCCTATTTTGGAGGGATTCTATTACAGATGCTTGTGACTTATAAGAGCTTGTAGGAGGGGTGTTACTTTGGAATCTTCACCACCATTATGATAGATATTTATACTTATCATGCAACTCTATTTTTTGGCCATGGGAATTACAAATTTTAGGCACCATGCTGGGTGAGTGGTTATGATAGAATATGATAGTTGTAGAGGCAATATTGATTTACTATTTTTAACAAATTGTGGAATCTTCCAATGTGCACATTGGGATTGGGGTCTTAATTGGGTGTCATATAGCTAGATGGATTTAGCACATGATTTTTTCAAACTACTGTTGGTTTATAGGTTGATCACTACTTATAAATTGGGAGTTGGAGTTGTAGTATGTGATAATTTGTAGGTGTTGCAAGCTAGACCAAAATTGCTCCAAAATTTTATGTTGGTGATATTCCTATAAAATCTTGCTCTATGAATATGTTTTAATCTCCTATTAATATATCTTTACAGTATATTTAATTTTATAATTAATAATTTATTATTCATACTTATTTATGACTCAACTTAATGTTATTTTATAATTATAAAATTATATGTTGTCATGTATAGTATACCTATTGATATTATATGAGGTAATATATCAATATTATATCCTTCTCATTGATGAGATAAAACCCCCAAATTAAATTCCTTGAATGTATCTATATAAATGGAAAACCATGTATTATACATTTATATAATATACATAGACAAAATCTTAAATCTCTTACCATAAAATCTACTATTAAAATATATAGTCATGTATATATTAGCTTTATCATGAATGTATTAAACCATATAAACGATATTCTTGAGGAACCCATTAGATACACAATCCTTCTTAAATATGATTATATTTTTTTATTAAAATATTGTAGGAATTTTAATTTTGAATTCATCATTATTATTTTAACACTTGATATATGTAACTATCATAATTTGTGGTAAAAAATAACATGCATATACTTGTTTAAAAAATCAATATACAAAATAAACTAAAACATATGATATAATCATCTATTTGTAATATTGAAATGCCTAATAAAAATATATATATTCAATTTATATTACCCTATATATAAATTCATGCACCTGCATGTCATAATCTTGTGTAATCCTATCTCTCATCTTGCCTTTATAAGCAAGACCTCTTGTATATTTTGTATCATATATCTTAATATCAAGCAAGCTCATTTCTTGACATACTCTCTTGTGGAAAGTTATATTTTATTTGGTAGGTGACTGAGTGGTACTAGAGCATTTTATACCAACTTTAACATATTTGAATTTATTTTTCCCTCCTCAAATTGCACTTAAGGGGGTGTTTGTGTGAATAAGATGTTTTACCTAACTAGTTCACCTAGTAGGTCCTATTCACATCTTAAATTTAATTAGGCCCTGGGAATCCTTCTAGAAGTCTTATTTGCCACTAGATCTCATCTTATATTATGTCATTTACATCTTGTGTATTAGGTCATTTAATATTTATTTATGTTAGTCTTTCTTTCTATAGGATTACAACACATGCCATGATTTTGCTTAATCTTATCTCTCATATTTGCCTATCTAAGCAAGCTATCATGTACATTTCGTATCATAAGATCATATATCATCATTTGACTTGAGTTGTAGATCATAGGGTTACTTTGATCTATTGTTGCTCATTGTACATTATTAACAACCTTAATCATATCAATATATTTTTCAGCCATACTCTCTTGTGGAAGGTTATGTTTTGTTTTATAGGTGATCCTGAGGCACATGAGCCAAACTTTAGCTCCTACAGAAATATCCAATTCAAAATTCAAATTTAGACACATGGACTTTAGTGCCTACGACACAAGGGTAGTTATATGATAATATCTAAATTGAACTTTATTAAGTTGAGATGTTGTGTACCAAAATCCCTAGCCTCGTGTTTCCCTAATTCATTTTGAAGCAATAGAATTGAGTTGAACTTAAAATAAAACATTTATCTTCTTCATTTTAAACATAATGTTAGATATCTTCAAGTTAGGGTTTCTCTCTACATATGTAGAAATTAAACCAATTTTTTTTAGTATATGGTTGCTACAAGCTTTTAGTTACAAATACTAAAGCTTAGTTTACACATCTTCATCCTTGGTAGCATTCTTCCCATTCTCCACTACAAATCTTCCTTTGCTTCATATTTCCCTGAATATAGTTGCACATTTATCACCCTGATTTCCTTCCTATTCCCTTCTAAATTTCCCTAATCCCACTAATTTCCATTATTCATTGTCCTTTACTTCAAACTCGATCATCCAATCATTCCCTAATCAATCTAATCTTCTTTTATTTTCCTTAACCATCAATACACATACACATGCCCCTTTAGATCAAATAGCATCCTAATATTTCTATCTTTGTCTAAGATAAATCTATACTCACCACTTTAATAATTCACTATAGATCTTCCCCAAGTGGTACTTTACAAACTAATTTTTTCTCTTGTTCCCTACCGTAGATTCTCCATACCATGAGATTGGAAGTGATTACAAAGAATATAATAGTGCATTTAGAGTTATAATATAGGAAATACCATCTCATAGAAGTATTAGGATATCAAAAGCATGTCCCACTAAAATATTGTCATGTCGAGGTATTCAACTACAAATCTATCTAATTAAAGCATCCAATTCTATTGTTGGTGTCTAGGGAGGGACAAAAGTGTCCACCTAGATAATATTAGGGTCCTACTCTAGCATCTAACTATAAATTTCTCCTATAAGAGCATCCAAGTTCAATCCTAGACTCTTGTACGACTCACAAAAGGGCACAAATTTGGCAAGGCTCCTTATGTAGTCTTCCTTAATTAGCCCATCAAGTTATCATTACTCTTTAAATCTTCTAGGGACAAAATCTATCCTTCTCTTCTCTTTTGTTGCATTACAAATTTCATTTCTTAGCTCTTTACACTAGTTGAATTTTTGTTATAAATTATCAAGGTTTTTATCTATATTTTTTATGCAGGAGCATCCCCGGTCTATGAGCAATCTTGCATCAACCAAAAATATTTCCTTTCAGTTTAGTTCTTGTTCAGTTCAGTGTGCAATTTTTTGTGTTCTTACCGGTTGGTACCGATAGTTGCTTGCTTTTCATTGCAGATCCTATTTTTGGTTTCCAAGCTGGTTTATGTGCTTAATTCCAATTTTTTTGTCCATTTGGATTCTTTTCCGATTAGTTATCACTCTCGGTTGACTGTTTATGGATTTTGGGACAGTTCTTGTACTTACCGGTTGGTTTTCCTTCATTATCAGAGTGGTTCTTGGTGTGTGGATCTATTTTGGGTCTTGTACGATTTTCTTTGGCGTGTGGCCAACCTTCCTACTGAACCACACTTCTTGGTTGTTATTTTCTGGAAAGATTTTCTTAGGGCCGACCTAGTTACACATTTCATTTTCTTGCATTGGTAAATGTAATCTTTTGAGACCGACCTGGATATGTTCTGAAGGGTATAAATATGACACTATGTAATCATTTGTAGGGGTAGAGGAAGTAGAAAGGAAAATGAGGATTGAAATTTACATTTAGTGATCCGGTTGAATCTTAGAGTCCTGGTTGGATTGTAGTTGGCTTGAAGCCTGCATGTAACTGGTTAACTACCAAATGTTCTATGATGATTGTATGATGATAACCGGTTGGTTGCCGGAAGTTCTAAGGCAATAATATGTTCTGTTTTTGTAATTTGCTATGTTTTCATGTTGATTTCGTTGTGTTACTCTTGCTGCATAAGCCGGTCAATTCTCTTTTGAGGGTTTCACCGGTTATGGTTGCATCAAGTGGTATTAGAGCTTGTTATGAATCGATTAGTGGAAGAGTTTGTGAACCTTGAGGCATTCATTTGGGTGGATAGATCGCCAATTAGAGGCAGGTTGCGCGTGTATTCAAAAGATCGTCAAGGAGAGGTAATTGAAACCGATAGTCATATCGCCGAGTTGAGGTAGTTCACTGGAGCGAAAGAGGAGATGCTGCCTAGAAGGACAAACCCCCGGAGGGTAGAGCAGATGATGGAGGACTTCAAGAATGAAGTGATGAAAAAAATCTGAAACACATTGGCTAGTTTGAGGAGAAACCCCGAATCTGAGGATGAGTATGAAGAAGTCAGTGAAGAGATTGAAGCAGAAGAGGCTGAAGGACCGAAAGATGGAAGAGAGGAAAGATTCCTGAGAGCAGTAGCGCAAGCGAGTAAAGTTCATAAAGTGGAAGTTTCAAACTTTTCTGGAATGCTGAACCTAGAGGATCTGATTGATTGGATCAGAGAGCTGAAGGATTACTTTGAGTTTGAGGATGTCAAGGAATCATAGAGAGTCTGGTTGGCATAGACTAAGTTGAAAGGACATGCTGCCTTGTGGTGGAAAAAATTACAGAAAGACAGTGGAGAATGGTGAAATGAAGATCACCCGGTGGAGACAGATGGTTGCAAGATTGAAGGCCAAGTTCATACCAGGAGACTATGAGTTGGAATTGTTCAAGAAGTTGCAGAACTTGAAATAGAGAAACATGACTGTGAAAGAGTACACTGAAGAATTATACAAGGTGATGATTAGATCTAGACATAGAGAGATGGACAGAGAAAAGGTGGTGAGGTACATAAATGGACTTGCATTTAACATTCAAGATGAGATGAGTATGTTGAGGGTTTCCACAGTTGAAGAAGTTTATCAGTATGCTTTGAAGGCTAAGTAAAAGGTGACAAGAAGACAATCGAATAACCCTAGGGGGAAGGAGAGATTCAAGGGACAAATGAGTACTGAGAAATAGAATATTGAGGAAGAATGAAAACCTAAATGGAGCAAAGAATCGGGTTAAAAAACATAGAGGAAAGGCACTGGTAGAGAATTTCCTGGCAAATGTTTCAAGTGTGGAGAAACTAGACATAGATTTTATGAATGTAAGTAGGGAATGGCAAGAATTTGTGTGGCTAATGAGGAACCAGAAGGTGAAGTTACCAAACCTGACTATATGTCGGATCAAGGAGAATCCCTTATGTTCAGAAGAGTCATGATGGAGTAGAGCAGTGACGATACCGGATCTACTCAGAGAAAGTGTCTTTTTCGGACTGTGTGCAAATCAGGTGATAAGTGTTGCAAGGTTATTGTGGATAGTGGAAGTACTGATAATTTGGTATTTGAAGAGATGGTAGTAAAGCTTGGACTGAAGAGGCTTGAGAATCCTTGTCCTTAGAAGGTAAGTTGGTTACAAGATGATCAAAAGATAGAAATAAAGGAACAATGTTTGGTGAATTTCAATATTGGGCCTTTTAGAGATGAGGTTTTGTGTGATGTTGTATCTATGAGTGCTTGTCATGTCTTGTTGGGAAGACCTTGGCAGTTTGATAGAGGATCTATTTATGACTGTAGAAGAAACCTAGTCACTATTGAGAAATATGGGCAGAAGTTCACATTGACTTCTTTGAAGGAGAAAGAGAAGGAGGTGAAGAATCTAAGTCTTGAGAAAATTTGCATTACTGAGAAACTAGTTGTAGAGGTTATACCGGAAGGTGACATGAGTTTGCAGAAAGATCTGATAAATAAGCCTTATGGACAGATAGAACCAGATGATAGAGAGCTTATGGTGACAACCGGATGAAGTTTTGTGGCAGAAACAAATCAGTTGCAGAAGAAAGAAAGAAGTAAACAGAGACAATGTGTAGATCTGAAGCAAATGAAGAGAAACAAAGAGAGTCAAGGGTTAGAGAAGTCGGTTGAGATTCCGAAGGAGCTAAAGAAGAGGTTGGCAGATAAGGAAGATGTTTGGATCAGAAATGAGCATGGGGTCTTTATCCTGAATCCTTTTAGATGTTCATGAGTTGCCTCTCATGGAACATATTTTTCTACTTGGGGTGTCTGATGCAGGAGCATCCCCGGTCTATGAGCAATCTTGCATCAACCAAAAATATTTCCTTTTAGTTTAGTTCTTGTTCAGTTCATTGTGTCATTTTCTATATTCTTACCGATTGGTACCGGTAGTTGCTTGCTTTTCATTGTAGATCCTATTTTTGGTTTCCAAGCTAGTTTATGTGCTTAATTCCATATTCTCAATCCATTTGGATTCTTTTCTAGTTAGTTATCGCTCTCGGTTGACTATTTCTAGGTTTCGGGACAGTTCTTGTGCTTACCGGTTGGTTTTCCTTCATTACTGGAGCGGTTCTTGGTGTGTGGATCTATTTTGGGTCTTGTCTAATGTTCTTTGGCGTGTGGCCGACCTTCTTGCTGAACTGTACTTCTTGGTTGTTATTTTCCAGAAAGATTTTTCTTAGGGCCGACCTAGTTACACGTTTCAATTTCCTGCATTGGTAAATGTAATCTTTTGAGGCCAACCCAGATACGTTTCAAAGGCTATAAATATGGCACTATGTAATCATTTGTAGGGACAAAGAAAGTAGAAAGGATAATGAGGATTGAGATTCGCATTTAGTGATTTGGTTGATTCTTAAAGTCCCGATTGGATTGTATCTGACTTGAAGCCTGCATGTAACCGGTTAACTACCAGATGTTTTATGATGATTGTATGATGATAATCGATTGGTTGCCAAAATTTCTAAGGCAATAATATGATATGGTTTTGTAATCTTGGTATGTTTTTGTGTTGCTTTCGTTGTGTTACTCTTGCTCCATAAGTCGGTCAATTCTCTTTTGAGGGTTTCACCGATTATGGCTGCATCAATTTTAATTGTAAACTATTAGCATTTTAAATTTATTTATTTTATTACTTTATGAATGATTTGATATAGGTTAATAAAAAAAACACATAAAATTAAGTAAGACAACCCATAAAACTCATTGTTTATCTTTCAAATCTTGAAGGCATCATCATGATTAAGCATAGTAAAATTATGTGATGGATATAAAAAAGTACAAATATTAAGCAATCAAACATCATTAAACTCAAGTCATGTGATGAAAGATTGAGAAACTATGAATCAATATGTGCATTCTAAGAAGAATCAATGAAAGTAGAGGGAAGACAAAAATAAAATGTGAGAAGGATATCAACGGTATGAGAGATAACAACCTCGTGAATAGTCAAAATAAATGGATGACTATCATTCCTAGATGCATCACTAGAATTGAGCGATGCACTTAGAGTTAAATCAGTATCATAAGTTATGCAAGGAGTGCAATGAATATAAATTTCATGAACAAATGAAATCAAGTTGTCCAACATATAAGGCAATGTGCTAACAAGCTCTAAGAAATTAGATACACATTGGATGAGTGCGTTAGTAGAACATGGGGCACTATCCTTTAGATTAGTGCATTTATAGAACATGGCGTACCATCCTTCTGGTAAAAGGATATGATTTCCTCAAGGATCAAGGGATAAGATACAATGAATTATAGACATAGATTAAGATCCTTCATGTAAGCATTAATATAGGTCAAATACAAGGACTGATAGAGATCCATGGTGAATGAAACAATAATAAAATAATTGTGTGTGACAGGAAAAAAGGATACCATAGAGCTCTTAGGTGGTGTAAGATCAATTGAGTTTACCAAAATGTGGAGAATAAGTTTATCCTCTAGAGATATGTAAGGCTAATAAATGAATTAAATATAACAAAACCTTATACAAAGAGTTGCAACAAATTATATGATAGAAATTAAAAACTTGGAAATCAAGAGTTGAGAACTTTGTTGATTTTGATGATCAATTGAGAGATGTTCATTATGTTGATCATAACTTTTTAATTATAGCTTATAATCACTTAAAATTAGATGCATTTGAAGCAAACAATTACATATGAATTGGATTAGCCTCAAATTTTTCTGGAGAGATACGATTATACATTTTGTGCCCAAATGAGGCTATTCTGTCATGTAGCCTTGTTTATGTTAGTTTTAAAATCCAACCTCCAATACCTCATGAAGTGTTTACTTGAAGTATATTTGGTGCAAGAAAAGCAAGTCAATGTTACCAAGTACTATTGAGATTTACTCTAATACATAGTGATTAACTAGTAGCTAGACCTTCCAATTGATTCAAACATGATCAAAACAAATAAATAATAGCTATTAAACATTTTTTAGAAAAAAACAGAATCTAATTATTGAACTTACAATTGACAATGATTGATAAATAAATGTGTTGTCTTAATTATCCATTAAGTCATATAATATCATAATGATAAAATAAACTAGAATGATACCTCAACTTACACAACCTGAAACATATAACTCAAAACCGCGAAAGTTTTCAAACTACTTAGGGGAAGAGCACCACTAGCCGTTATAGTTCCAATAACCATTCACTCCTTGGACACCCAACCCCTAAATTACTAACTTTAAAGAAAAGAAAAAGGGATAACTAAAAGCCCATTAATAAATTTCACATGTACTAAAAGCCGCCCACTATTTACCTTTCTTTGATCATAATTTGCACATTTGTGCATAAGTATTGGCATTTTTAAGTGGACGATTATTGGAGCCTCTTTAAATAGGTATCGGGCAACATTTTGAAAAGTGTACTTTTTTTAAACTTGTGTGCATAACAGATCCCACAACATGCGTCATTAATACCTAGAAGCCAAAACAATAGTTATAAATAGTTAAATCACATGCAAAAAAAATAAAAATTGTCAAAATCTAATGTACTGTTTAATATCTATAATGATACGTAAACATAAAAATGTATACAAATTAATTCACTTAATAAAAAACATAAATATGTGTACAAAATAATATGAAAAAGGGGAGAAAATGCAATGAGACATTTTTGTTCTTTCTTCTTCCCTGAATGAAAGATAATTAAGCCAATAAACTAGAAAACATTTTTCTTCACGAGGCTATCATTTCTTTTATGAAGATGGTGTGCCGCATGCTCTGCTCCCGGAACTTCCGGGAGATGGGCATTTGACACGAGAACACTAAAAATGGTTTCTCGTGAAATATCATATACACTCGAAAAATTTCTCTCTCATCCATTTCTATTGCCAAATCCCGTGGGCTACCCTAAAACCACTCTCAGAAATACTTTTGATGATCCTCACACTTTGGGACTTCAACTTGAAAATTTCATCCTTAAAAGTAGTTCCTTCTATTCACTGTGCCTCCCACAAACTCAAAAAGCAATTCATGAATCAGTCACCCATTCCCCAGAGCCTATGTGCATTGTTTTTATGAGTCTGACAGTATTAATGATAGCATTTAAGGTCGGCAGAGTGATCAAAAGTACAGTTGACTAGACATGGGTTGTTAAATCACTTTTAAAGAAAGAAGACACAAGAAAGTGGGCGCGCAGAACATTTTAATTATTTTTTGGCAGAATTCTGAGCAGAAAGATTTATTGATATAATCCAAAATACCCATCAGTTGGTTCAATCCGAATCCACAAATTTCCCATATCTGTATATAACTAAATGAGCTATAAGATGTTGTAATCTTCAAATTTCTTATTGAGTTACATTGCAGCACCACCTTGGTTTCTCAGTCTGAGGATCACTTGCATACAATGTACATAGAGCGAGGTGCAGAGGGCTCTCCTCCCTACACTACAAGGGGACAGAGCTTTGGTCAAAGCTTTAGAGAATCCATAGACTCTATTTTAACATAGATATATCTGGCAAGAATGAATTTTTAACTAATTTAATGC
Source organism: Cryptomeria japonica (assembly GCF_030272615.1). Classification (NCBI taxonomy): domain Eukaryota; kingdom Viridiplantae; phylum Streptophyta; class Pinopsida; order Cupressales; family Cupressaceae; genus Cryptomeria; species Cryptomeria japonica. The sequence continues at coordinate 817,197,469 of NC_081411.1, read as the reverse complement.
CAATTGTTTAAATACAATGGCTCGTTTTCCCACTTTTATCATTGGTTTTAATGTAATGAACAAATTATAATGCTTCCTCTTCCGGAATAGTCACCAACCTTTTATCCTATGCTTTCTAGCCGGTTGTGTTTTGTTAGTACTTGCTAATATACTTGAAAGAAGAGAATCTTTGGCACTGAGTGTTGGAGCCTGAAACCTTTTGTTTTGACGCTTCTGTGAGAAGTGTGCCTGTTTAGGCTGACCTTAACTAAAAATGGGTGTGAACATCCAGATAAATGTAGTTCTCATAATTTGGTTTGTTGTTTGTGTTGGATTTACTGATGCTGATCAGCTCCAGGTCAATTTTTACTCAAAATCTTGTCCCAGTGTGGAGGCATTAGTGTTGGGTGTTGCCAAACAGAAATTTGTGGAGGCGCCTGTTTCAGCTCCAGCCACCATAAGGCTATTCTTTCATGACTGCTTTGTTGATGTATGATAATGCATCTCTTTCTTTATATATTTGATCTATCAATATATATCCAATGCTTAGCCTCTGCTTTGTTTCAGTATATTCAATGTATATATAAATAGGATCAAAGAACAGTGGACTAGTAAGAACATTGCCTTATTGGAATTTCTTAGAATGTGAGAAGCTCTTTGCATAACTTTGCCAATGCTCATTTTAAAACTGGTCACCATAGGTAATTGATACTTGTCAGTGCAGGATATTTTCAGTTTTGCTTTTACATCAGGTTAAGTTCATAAGTTTTTCTGCTTGATAAAGTATTCACACTTATGTTAAGGGTGTGCCAGAATGTCAGAAAGTTGGAAAGTATTGATATCAAAGAATCTTATGAACATTGTATGGCTGTCTGTTTTTATCTCCATTGTTTACGGTATGGGTGTGAATGCAGTGCTCTGAATCACAGTTATGCCAAATGAAAAAATACTTTCTTGCATATAATTGGGTTTTGTCTGGTGAACAGAATGAATTATTCATAGTTATTTTATTGGTTTTTGATAATGTAGGGATGTGATGGATCAGTGTTAATTTCATCCACCCATAAAAATCTTGTTGAAAGGGATGCAGCTGACAACAAAAATTTGGCTGCTGATGCCTTTGATACTGTCAATAAAGCAAAATTAGCTGTAGAGGCCAAGTGCCCTGGTATTGTCTCATGTGCTGATATTCTTGCCATTGCAGCCAGAGATTTTGTTGCTTTAGTAAGTGGAAAGTAACTTTCATGAAGTTGGTTTTAATGTTCTTGCCCAAATTGAATTTGAAGTCAAAGTTTGTGCTCTCTGCATTTAAATAAATTTGGAAACTGAACTTGATCAGTACAATAATAACATCCACTGAATGCACACACATGAACCTGGCCATGTGAAGTTCTGTTATAGCAGCCATGATTGTGACTGATGTAAATTTAGATAACATTGAGAAGTATTTTTCAGTTGCTTACTTTGTTGCACCATCATTATCAATATGAATAGGCAGGAGGTCCAAATTATCCAGTGAAGAAAGGCAGAAAAGATGGAAAGCTATCAGCAGCATCTAGAGTTACAGGAAGCTAATTTCACAGTGGATCAATTGCTGAAAATGTTTGCTTCTAAGGGCCTAAACAGATCAGACCTGGTAGCTCTATCTGGTAATTAAAAAAAGAAACTCACAGTTTTGATTTCCTTTACAAAGATCAAATTTTCTTCAACAAAAAGTATCTTACAAATGTTATATACTAGCAACATCACCTTATGGTACAATTTGATGAGTGCCACTAAAAAAAAACATGGACATAACCTGTGGGTATTTTCTTCAAGGTTGCTTTGATAGTCAAGTGTGAATAGCACCCACCATTAAACCATTGTAGCTTAAGGTGGTATTCCTCATCTCCAATAGGTAAGAATAGTACCAAACAAAAAGTTGCAGGTGAGAATGTAGAAGAGCTCTAGGAAGAACTTGGTCAATTGGTGGAATAAATAGCACTTTGGTATCCTTAGCTTTAAGTCAAAGAAAACTTATTGTCATTTCATCTAACACCTATGTAGTGTTATAATTCTAATTTTATTTATCATAAAAATAAGCTGTGATAGTAAACTTAAATTATTCTAACTATTCTTGTATTTAACTGTGCAATTTGTTTTGCAGGAGCTCATAGCATTGGTTTTTCTCATTGTGATGGATTCTTGGACCATTTATACAACTACCATAAGACAAGAAAACCAGACCCTTCCATGGATACAAAGCTTCTAAAAGCTCTAAGGATGTCATGCCCTCCAATGGGTGGCAACACAGATATTCTTTCTCCTTTTGATGTGAAACACCCTTCAAATTTGACAACACGTATTACCGAAACCTGCAGCTAAATTTGGGTTTATTGGCAACTGACCAAACTCTCATTGGAGACCCACGAACAAAAACACTGGTTCATTTCTATGGAAAGTATGGAAGGATTTTCTATCAAGCTTTTAGTTCGGCCATGGACAAGATGGGAAGCATTGTTGTCAAGACAGGAAACCAGGGTGAAATCAGAAAAGACTGCACTAGATTTAATTCCTAAGACTGTTTTTTCAATCACGTCTGTTTCTTCTCCCTTGGAGGATGAATCTAAAGTACTGTACAGTTGTTGAAGGTCGATTTCAGAAGTTTTCTACCACGTTGATCTATGTGTAGAAAATTGATTTGGTGGGAAATTCAATTACGAACGCGTCACAGTATTTTGATGTTGTACTTTTGCAATTTCTAATCCAGAGTGTTTTTCATTGTATATTCTTATGAAAATTGTAGATCTCACCCCAAGATCCACATTTTATATCTCCATCATATTTGATATGTAAGTGGTGTCGCCATGTGATCTGATTCTCGAGGTTATACAAAAATTTGGAGTTAAATTTATATTGATTTCTAATGGTAAAATTTGCATATTTAGTTAATTTTTATTTATATTTATGTTTATTTTGGGAGTCTTTAACTATCTAAATATTAATAAATGGTTTAATATTGTGTGAAGTTGGGGATTGTCAAGAATTCAAATAGTATTTGATTCAGTATTTGTAGTTGTTGATCGCTTTTCTAAAATGGCCCAATTCATACCTTATAAAAAGACTAATAATGCAAGTCAAGTAGCCCACTTGTTCTTTAATGAAATAGTGTGGTTACATGGTATTCCAAATACCATAACCAATGATAGGGACACAAAGTTCTTAAGCTACTTTAGGAGAACCTTGTGGAAGAAATTGGAGAGGAGATTGCAATATAGTTCAGCATATCACCCACAAATTGATGGTTAAACAGAGGTAGCAAATAGGAACTTGAGCAATCTATTGAGGTGCTTGTTTGGGTACAATCCTAGTCAATGGGACATCGATACGTTAGTCAAAAATTGCAGACCATGGATGAGCTTTATAAAATAATTGTTGATATGCATAGAAGACAACAAGTCTACTAGGAAGGCGAAATGGTTATGGTAATTTGCACAAAGAGAGGTACTTGTTGGAGTACAATGAACATTGAGAGGGGGGGTGAATCAGTGTTCTAATAAACCAAATAAGTTTAAACAATTTAAACAACTTTACTAATTTGCTTATGAAACAGTATAAAGAAAATGATTGAAATGAAATAGCAACAATTTAATCACACCAACACACAAATTGACACATAAGATTTCATGGGTGGAAAACCCTCTTGGGGAATAAAAACCACTCATAAAAATGCCTCACTAACTTATTTGAAAAAAACTTCCAGTTTAAAATGCCTTACTGGCTATGTCTCACTGACAATACTATCTCACTAATAGATTTCAAATGCCTCACTAGCAAAGCAATTTGTCTCACTGGCTATTCAACAATATAGATCATATCATCAAAGTTCTTATATAAATACAGAGTACGATCTCTGTTTCTTTTCTCAACATCTTCTAATCTCACATCACTTGAGATTCAGAAGCAATAGTACAATATGTATCTCAATTGTTCACATATAGCATATCATTGTGCATATGAAGAGTATAAACATTGATGTAGTATAGTGAATCTATACACTGCAAGTGCCTAATAGATTTTCATAATATGTTGATATACAAAGCAGAATAATCATGCATTTGAATCACTGTAAGCCAATAACTCTCACACAGAGTATAATCAAGAATGATATCACTTTTCTAATACAACTACTCTCATCTCAAAGAATTCCTTCAACAATATGCACATATAATGGTCTTTATTAAAAAATTGAAATAAAATTGTCATCCTCTTAATTGATCCCAAACAAGTAACAGAATATATACAAATGTGTCCTTGAATACCTTAACAAATATTACAACTTCTTTTTCAAAACCATTATGAATTTCCTTTAACAAATAAACAATAATAATCATCTTGGAAATTGCTCAACTGAAATAGTGATCATCTTAATAAAATAGAAGAAAACTTGTTATCATAATGCAACTTTACCAAAACTAAGCACCAAACCCAAACTAGGGTTATTGAAAAGTAAACCTTGATCAAATAACCACAAATGCTTGTGCAAAATACATGATAACTCAACAAGAAACAGGGGTATGCAAAAACTACTCATAACTCGGGTTATGGAAACTAAACCCTCACCACAGAATACACAAACCCACACGGGTATATAAAACTTTACCACGGACAAGGAAACCCATAATGTTTCATATTGCAGTTACAAAAACCCAACACAAAATTATCTTACTCCATACCCTAACAAGGGTTTACACAAGTTTCTAAACAAAGACTTGTAATCTTTATTTGTAAAGAAAGAAACTCATACTAGGGTTTCAGCAAAACTAAATCACATCTTTCTTGTTAACACAATTTCAAAGTAAGAAGGAGCAAATGACATTTTCTTCAAGCAAAAATAAACCCTTTTCACAACAGTCTTAACAAAAACACAAACCCTTTTTATTAGGATAACCGATGAACAACTGAGAGGGGGGGGGTGAATCAGTTGTTAACAGATTATATTAACAAACCACTTTATAACCTTTAACTGGAGCACATAAACATTGAATACCGGAATAGCAGAAACAAATATCGGTAAGCAATAAAAATTAAGAATGAAACAGAGAATTAACACAATGAAACCATACTACATAACACCATGATTTGTACGTGGAAAACCCGGTAAAGGGAAAAACCACGGTGGGAAGCCTACCCATAGTCAGATGATACTTCTGCAAAAAGTATGTGATACAATAAGGGGCCTGCACATGCAGGAAGGCACACTGCCTAGAGCATACTGCTCATTACAAAAGTGTCTCACTGACTACAGAGAGGTTATAACCACCTCAAGATAATTGGACAACAATCCAGAAGAATGAATTGTCAGAGATAGCATCTGCCATGCCTGATTACAGACCCCATTTATGTACACTTACTATCTGCAGTAGTATCATCGGATTGTGGGTAAGGTTTCCCACCGTGGTTTTTCCCCTTACAGGGTTTCCACATACAAATATTGGTGTTATGTGTTGCGGATGACTTTGTGTTTATGTTTCATGCACTAATCCTTACCGGTATAGCAATTAACTATTATAACTGTCTACCAGCATACTTAACTGGTTTACTGATATTAAGCATTAAATTGGTTAAATTGTTTTTGGTGTAAATTTATTAGACAACTGATTCACCCCCCCCCCCCCCCCTCTCAATTGTCTCCGGGACCTAACAATTGGTATCAGAGCTTAGTCCTCTTTTACAGAAGTTTAACATCTTGAGGAGATCTAATGTCTACTAACTATTTCAGGAAGGACAGCCCTAAACTTGATGGAACCAACTATGGCATATGGAAGATCAGAATGGAGACACATCTAAATTGCATTGGAAAAGACATCTGGGAAGTTACAAAGAATGGTTATACTACTGCTGTACCAGATCAGCCCAGTCCAGCTAACTTGACAAAAGATGAGGAAAATGAATGCAAAGCAAGAGAAGCACTTTTGAGCGCATTATCAGATCAACAAATCATGGGACTATTAGATAGGTCTACTACTAAAGCTATTTGGGATCATTTGGAAACACTGAATGAAGGAGATTCCACAGTCAAGATTGCAAAACTTGAAAGCTTTTGAGTCAGATATGAACATCTGAAAATGGAAGAAGATGAAAGGATTTCTGCTTTTATGGAAAGAGTAAATGAAATTGTTTTGGGTATTAAATGTTGTGGAGGAACCTTAAGTGAGGATGAAATTATTTCAAAAGTTTTAAGAGGATTTCCACCGGCATATAAAATGAAAGTCACTGCTATAAATGAGTTAAAAACAATGCCTAATACATCAGTTACTAGGGATACATTGATTGGGAAACTTTCAACTTTTGAAATTGAAGAATTTGGTCTTGTTGCTACTATAAAGACAGATTTGGCCTTTAAAGCATCAACATCATCTGCTCCATCATTTGACAAATCTGATTGGAAAGCCTTTTATGCAAGAGAACTTGAAGAAAGTAGGAAAGAAAATGAAGAACTTGAAGCACTATTTGCAAGGAAAATGCCTAAAGGTCCAGTTGGAAGTAAGTATGAAGGTAAAGCACCCTTTAAATGTTTTAACTACAATAAGATTGGTCATATGGCTTCAAGATGCCCTGATAGACATGCTAGACTAAAAGAAGAAGCTAGAAGAACATACAAGCCTAACCCTGAATATCAGAGATACATATTTAAGAAGAATAAAGACAAATCTTGTTATATTGTTGATGAAGGTGTGACTGATGATTCTAATGAGGATCCGACAGACAATGGATGGGTTTTTGTTGCTATAATAGAAGATCAACCAGCACCTACTGCTCAACTGGTAGTACAGGCTCTGGCAGCTAAAGTTGAAGTAAAGGATGAATGGATCACTGATTCAGGATGCTCACATCATATGACAGGAGACAAAGGTAAATTCTTGAACTTTCAAGAATACAATGGAGGCTTAGTGAGACTTGGAGATGACAAAGCTTGTTCAATCAAAGGTAAGGGTACAATATCTCTTGATGGTAAGCATAACACTGACAATGTCTACTATGTTGAAGGATTAAAGCATAATCTTTTGAGTGTGGGTCAATTAGTTGAGAAAGGATTTCAGTTACAATTTAAGAATGGAAAATGCAAAATCATGAACAGAATTGGTGTGGAAATTGTAACTGGTAATCAAACTAGAGGTAATATCTTTCATTTGAATAACAGTGAAAAGACATGCTTAATTGCACATATAGATGAAAGTTGGTTATGGCATAAGAGACTCTGTCATGTAAACTTTGATTGCATGGTAAAGATCAGTACTACTAAGGCAGTTAGAGATTTACCTAAAATTGTCAGACCTCATAATACAGTATGTAAGGAATGTCAATTTGGAAAACAAGTTAGAGCTAGTTTCAAAAGTATTCCAGAAACATCAAATAATGCTCTTGATTTGATTCACACTGATTTATGTGGTCCAGCAAGAACTAAAAGCTTACAAGGTGATAGATATTTCATGCTAATCATTGATGACTATTCTAGAATGTGTTGGGTTACTTTTCTCAGAGAAAAATCAGAAGCACTTGGAAAGTTCAAACTGTTTAAAGCATTGGTTGAAAATGAAACTAGTAAGAAAATCAAATGTTTAAGATCAGATCAAGGAGGTGAATTTACATCTAGGGATTTTAATACATTCTGTGAAGTGAATGGAATCAGAAGACAGCTATCAGCACCTCGGACACCACAGCAGAATGGAGTTGTTGAAAGGAAAAACAAAACTATCTTGGATGCAGCAAGAAATATGTTATCAGAAGCAAACCTACCACATGTCTATTGGAGAGAAGCAGTCAGCACATCAGTCTATACATTTAACAAAGTCCACATCAAAGGTGAAACCAATAAGACCCCTCATGAACTATGGTTTGGTAATACTCCTACTCTTAAGTATTTCAGAATATTTGGAAGTAAATGTTATATTAGAAGATATGAGTATATTGGAAATTTTGATCCTAGAAGTGATGAAGGAATATTTCTTGGTTATTCATCTAAGAGCAAAGCATATAGATGTTTTAACAAGAGATTGCAGAAAATTGTTGAGAGTACAAATGTAAAGATTTATGAACAATTCAGAGGAACTTCAAGGTATATAGACTCTGAACTGGTAACAGAAATTTTGACAAATGAACCTACTCTAAATCCACCGGTACAAAATGAAGATCCAGTTACCCCGGTACCATCTGAGGATTCCACAGTAATTGAAGAACAACATCAAACAAAGACACCCCAGTATGTAAGACTGAATCACTCTGAAGAACTGATAATTGGAAACAAGTTTAAAGGAATTATGACAAGAGGAAGATTGACAAATGAAGAGGTATGTCTTATTTCTCAAATTGAACCATCATCTATTAATGAGGCATGTGAAGATAAATTTTGGATTAAAGCTATGGAAGAAGAATTAGAACAAATTGAGAAAAACAACACTTGGACATTAGTTCCCGGGCCTAAAGATAAAAATATAATTGGAACCAAATAGGTATTTAGAAACAATCTTAATGAAAATGGTAAGGTTGTCAGAAATAAAGCAAGACTAGTGTGTAAGGGATATTCTTAGAAAGAAGGAGTTGATTACAATGAAACCTTTGCACCGATAGCTAGAATTGAGGCAGTCAGATTATTTTTGGCTTTTGTAGCACAAAAGAACTACAAAGTTTATCAAATGGATATTAAATGTGCATTTTTTAATGGAGATCTTGAAGAGGAAGTATACATTGAACAACCTGATGGATTTTCTTTGACAGATGACAATGATATGGTTTGCAGGTTAAGAAAAGCTCTGTATGGACTAAAACAAGCTCCAAGAGCTTGGTATGCAAGATTGGATAAGTATCTTTTAAAGATTGGTTTTACTAAAGGAAATGCAAACAGCAATTTATATTATAAAGTAACTAATGATGACATCTTGATTATAGAAGTATTTGTTGATGATATAATCTTTGGAGGAGAAGATGGATTATGTAAGGAATTTTCTATTAAAATGCAGCAAGAATTTGAAATGTCTATGATTGGAGAAGTAAAATTCTTTTTAGGATTGTAGATTTCACAGACTAATAAAGGTATATTCTTGAGTCAATCCAAATACTTAAAAGAGTTACTAAAGAAATTTGGGATGGAGAACTCTAAACCGGTAAGCACATCTATGACAATAAATAACAAATTATCACAAAGGGATGAATCTACACATGTTAATCCAACTAGATACAAATCTATGATAGGAGGTTTACTGTATTTGACACAAACCAGACCTGATATTATGAATGTAGTATGTATTGTTTCAAGATTTCAAAGTAATCCTAGAGAAAATCATGAATCAACAGTAAAAAGGATTTTCTGGTACTTACAAGGCACTATAAATCTTGGATTATGGTATCCTAGAGATGAAAACTTTGAATTATGTGCATACATAGATGCAAATTGGGCATGAGATGTGGATGATAGAAAAGCACCACCGGCGGAGCATTCTTTCTTGGAAATAGACTAGTTTCTTGGTTGAGTAAGAAACAAAGTTGTACATCTTTATCAACAACATAATCAAAATATGTTACAACAGCAACTAACTGTACACAGGTACTATGGCTTAAGCAAATGTTGAAAGATATAAAGGTAAAATGCAAGGAACCTATTACTATCTATTGTGATAACACTGCAGCAATTGATATATCTAAGAATCCGGTATTACATTCTAAAACCAAACATGTTTCTATCAAACTGAATTTTCTAAGGGAAAAAGTTGAAGCAAAGGAGATAAAATTGGTTTATGTGAATACCAAAGAGCAGATTGCAGATATTTTCACTAAACCTTTGCCTAAGGAGACTTTTGAATATCTCAGACATCAACTTGGAGTCATACCACCACCGGTAGAGACTTAGACAGTTGATGATTGTCATCAACCGACATAATTAACAGAGAAATATTTTTTTCGGTCTTTGATGAGGATGCTACTTCTCAGGGGGAGTAGTTGGTATATTGAATTGGTTGGTATTTTGTATATGAACTTGATTTTATTGTAACTTTGGCATTTGATGTCAAAGGGGGAGAGATATCTATGGAAAAACACATTATCTGTTGGAGATATTGGTGGAGAGATTGGTATGGAAAAAATTTGGAAAACACATGTTGCTCCCAGGGGGAGAGATTGTTGTTTAGGAGAAATTATTACTCTCTGATTTCTGGTTATGATCTTTTTGGAGATTGTTGGTTTTTGGTACTTGGCATTTCTGTTTTGGCACTTTGATGGTTTTTCCATCTTGTGTTGCCATCAATGCCAAAGGGGGAGATTGTTGGTATTTTGGTATGGTTTTGTCATTGATGTCAACACCTACTAAAACACTAGCACTTTGGAGATCCAGCAGCATTCACCGGCAAGCAAGTAACTATTGCACAGTTACTGGTATATGGTACACCAGCAAGATATAATGATCACCAGCACTTGGAATGGGATGGAAAACACTTGGTAATGTCGAAGACATCATCTGGACATCTTCTCCTGGAGTTTTGTTCATTGGTATATTCACAGTTCCATATTTGTTGTTACCGGAAAATAGGTCTAGGGTTACACCAGCAGGTTTATCTTTTCCAGATCAACATGGCACGCTATAGAGATGATTAATTGTTGTTGTAAATGCATTAAGCCGATATGTTCAATCGGTTATTGCATCGGATATTATATTGTTTGTAAAATGTTTTTATTGTAATATCTTGTAGAGCCGACCTACTAAAATTGGTCTTAGGTTATGGTATAAATGTAAGATCTTATTTGTAAGATCAAATGTGGAATGTGAAAAAGGATTGTGTGAAGGTATATGCGAGATTAAGCAGAGCTATACACGTAGACATCATCTGAAGATTGAAGGAGGTTTTTTGTGAAAGCATATCAGCATTACACCGGTACTGAATCCAACATATGAAGATGCTATTTTGTGCAGTACATTCTTATTGGATTTAACCATCCAACTGTAGTCAGTGTGACTCTCATTTTTTGATTGAGTAGTGAGCTCTAGGCTATTGGCCTTTCTACATGTACAAACCCCATTTAAGTACACTTACTATCTGCAGTAGTATCATCGGATTGTGGGTAAGGTTTCCCATCGTGGTTTTTCCCCTTACAGGGTTTCCACGTACAAATATTGGTGTTATGTGTTGTGGATGGCTTTGTGTTTATGTTTCATGCACTAATCCTTACCGGTATAGCAATTAACTGTTATAACTGTCTACCGACATACTTAACTAGTTTACTAGTATTAAGCATTAAGTTGGTTAAATTATTTTTGGTGTAAATTTATTAGACAACTAATTCACCCCCCCCTCTCTCAGTTGTCTCCGGGACCTAACACGTCTTTCAATGACATTTTCAAAGGGATATAGAGTATGCCTATTATCACCTTAGCATATATATGACAAAATCCTTGTTCAATGAACAAATGTATATTTCCAATCATAACAATGATAGAACAAGATATACCCATAATGTATGCCAAGGATATCATATGTAATTCAATCTGCTGAATGAGGAGATCTCTATAACAAATATGCTTCAACATGAAAAACCAAACCAATGTTACTGTTATGTGTACCAAGGAGAGATACAATCAAGAACACCTCATCGTCTTATCATCGTGACATTAATGCCAACACATGCTAGAGGGGACAACAAAATTCCCCCTTTGGCATTGATGTCAAACCAATAAGGTGAGCACATAAAACCATTTATCAAACTGAAACATATACCTGTATATACCTATGGTGAAAGAGTCACTGTAATAAGCACATGATCATATTTGCTACTGACCAAAACATCTGTCAGATTATCCTATAAATCCAAACACCCAAAAATAAATCAACAAAGCCATACCACTGGAATACCATTGTGCCTGTCAAAAACTGATTTCAAATATTTTGTTTAATCAAATACTTTAAACCATATGAAAATAACAATAGCCACTGTTAAAATATCACTATCCCTGTAAAAATGTATCATGATTTCAAACTCACTAATAATAAAAAATTGTTCCTCCAACACTGTCAAAAGATGTCACTTCTATAAAAATTGTTCATCCAACAATGTTAAAAGATATCACTGCTATAAAAATAGTCACTGATAATAAGAAAACTATTCATCCAAAGCTATAAAAAGATATCATTGCTATAAAAAATTGTTCAAACAACATTGTTTATTTCTCCCCCTTTTGACAACAATGCTAAAGGAGAGATACCAAGAAGAGCTATAGAAATAAAGTATGGTGCATAAGTATAAAAAGTACAGTTATGCATCATAGATCCATCACAAATAGAAAATAATGCCAACACTGCCAATAGAGGAAAGATAGGCATGAAAAACTCCCTCTTACTCCATGACCTGGAGTCAATTATTGAAGAGAACTATTCACTGAAACTGACAAAAATATTTATTACATTTTTATCTACAATGGATGTAACCACTTAGCTGATCATGTAGATAGGCAACAAGAGAATAAAAATTTGCTATCTGAGGATTAGAACTAGAACAACTGCAACACAAAAATGATGTTGCAACAAACCACACTAGATTTGCACCAACTGTAATATCCAGAATCTTATATGCAATGTGAGCATTATTCCAAGAGTCCAATGGGTCACTGATAGAGAATCACTCTTACAAGAACTGTAAATGCAAATGCAATCAAGAAATCACTACCAAAAACAATGTAATATAACGCTACTAAATCAGAAAATTTGCCACTATCAAAACAAAATATATATTCCTTGTCAAGAACACTCAATATTGAGAACTAGAAACAACAACAAACACCTCTGATCATATGACATATAGATCTCTGTCATTACAAATATGTATCAGATTGTAATATATGTCTAAAACAAGACAAATAGTTTCTAGCAGATAGTCATGTTAACTTGTCATAATCCTTTAACCAAATCTTATGATTAAGAGAGGAAGTCCTAAAAATGAATAGTTCTTGTCATTGGTTTTAAAAATGCTATCATGACCAAGAAGTGAAGCTTCAATATTGCCATCAAAAAAAAAATTGTCCTGCATACCATACTTATACATGTAGATATCAAAAATCCTTCATAGAAACATAATGGATTTTAGAGGAAAGAAGGATATAGCTCCCCTTGAAACCAAAAACACAATTTCTAAGTAAAAGTTGGAAGTGAATCACCTCCCAATTTTTGTCCTAAATATGTCATTCATGTTTGTTGATAAAAAATAGTATGAATATCAGAAGATATTAGATTATTCATCAGATTCTGAGAATGCCTTTTCATGAAAATTGATTCAACTTTTGTGTCAAATTTTGCTAGTTTGTTCTTTAGCCAACGAAAATTATTTTCAAACTTTTGACATTCCTCTGTTTTAAACCTAAATTACTTCTGAAAGACTTCTTTACACTCTTCCTTTTCTTTATGTTGAATTCTTAAATTAATAATTGTTTCAACTGTATTTTTGACTCGATAAATCAAATCTGAATCTCTCTCACAAACTTGTTTTTCTAATTTGTGAATGTACTTTGTAAGAGCCTTTATTTCTTTTAAAGCATAGATCAATTCACCTTCATAATCTATCTAATTGTCATTTTCTTCACATAAATCTTTAAGTTTTGCATTCACAAGTAACCCTACAAGGCAAGTTTCATCATAACTTGTACAATTTAAAACTCCTTTTAAACTATACACATTACCTTTTGTTCTTATACCTGTGGTAGACTTTTCAATAATCCGACACCCTAAATCAGTAAATGTTACTATGAGGTTGTTATCACAGATTTGAGTCACACTAAGAATATTATGAACCATACCTTTTACAAAGTAAACATTAGTCACGGGAGTGACAATATCCAAGAATATAGTGCCTTTACCTTCTATTTGAAAACAACAATTATTGCCAAATTTGACTATGCCACCAACAAATTCTACATATTCAACAAATTTTCTCTTATCACCAGTCATGTGATGACAACATCCATTGTCAATAATCCATTGTTCTTTTATTTGTGAATATTGAACTACTTGAGTAGTCATGGCTACCTTATTTACATCAATCTTCTTTGGTTTCCATACCAATTTTGTCTTATTAATTTCTGAACAAATTTTATTAGTCTTTACATTCTGTTTTCCTAAAGTAAATTTTCAAAATTTGGTTATGTCCCAGTTCGCCATATTTATAGCATTTGATTTTGTAAAAGAACTTGTAAATATTACCATTTACAAGACTGGCCTTTCTACTAGATACCATTCTACATTCAACTACTTTATGTCTAAATTGATTATTGTAATATGGTGAAATGTGAATGACAGATATCAAGAGGAAACTACTTTTCCCTCCAAGGCGAGATGAGAATTTCACTACGAATTCCCTTCAAACACTTTTCACCTAATTACATTGGAAGAGGAGAGGAGAATTCACTAAATTCAATCTCTCCACAAGAAGATGATTTTGAGTGAAATGGGAAAGATAAGTTAATCCCCTCTTCCTATTTGAAATGGAAAGGAATTGATTAAATTATGTATTAAGACTAAGTGAAAAGAGACAAAGAATTGATAATAACTCAAGATCGGAGTGTGGGATGAAGCTATGCACTTGGATTTGGCAGTAATATGTTGAGACGAAGCCGCCCTGCGAATTTGAGGAAAAGTTGCCCGGACCATGGTGAAAGTGTACATGGTCCTCTGAAAAATCCATGAAACGAAAAGGGTTTTTCCGCCTTTGCAAATGGAGTCCAAATCCAAAAGTACAACTACACACCTGCAACCTACACACAAAAAAGAGAGGAAAATGGGTTGGGATTGGGGGTTTGCCTTCAGGTCAAACCCTAGTTTTGGAATTAACCAAATGATGAAAGAAAGTACTTGCAAGTACATGTAAATGAAAGACTGAAATGTAAATCACCTCAAGGGATGTTGTGATAGAAATGTTGATAGAATTGCTTGTATTGGATTGAATGTTGAAAGGGATTTCCTCTTCAATGGTTGAATCCTTGAATTGAATGCAGCACCTAGACTTGAAGGGAGACTTGATAATTCTCAATGTTGGAAAGAAATGCTTGAATGCTCTTGAATGCTTGATCGCCAATTTTCACCTTATTAAACCTTATACAAATGAGAGGGAAAATGAAACTTATATACATGTCAATTAGGGTTACATAGGCCGACATCGAGGAAGTTTTCCCACTCACTGCACAACCTTCAATGCAAACTTAGGAAGGGTCCTGCCCCAAAATAGGGCAGAGATAGGGGCACCACTCCCCTATCGTGCCCTTTTCTCCAGGGCAGAGTGCAGATAGGGTGGTGTGGAGGGCAAGGGAGAAGCATTTTTCAGGGGTTGAGTAGTCTTTGGTCTCTGATCAGGCTAGGGAATTCGATTTTGCGTGCGTGAGCACCCTAATGTGGTAAAAAATTACTAGGATCGCAATTTTATGATACTACATTTAGCCCCCACTTTAGCGGGAATATGAGCGTACGCCAATACTGTCGGTAAAGTACAAGGAAACAAGATTGAAATACTTTTACCATGTCAAGGAGGCAAGATGCACCAAGCCCCCAATGGACTTAGGATCTTACGACTTCGATTGACAAAGTAAAAGGGAATATAGAGAAGGGGAGAACCATGACTGCAAGTAGCAAAGTTCCCCTCACTATGAGTCATGAAAGCAGGGATACCAAAGATTACAAAGCGAAACAAAGTTCACTAAGTAATTCTTAAGTATCAAGAAGGAAAATATGAGCGAAGTGTATACCCCCATGTTAAAGTGATCGCGCGTGCCTTATCGGGAGCGATTTATTTAAGGTAGGATACACTTTAGAGAGAGAGAAGAGAGGGAGCATGTTATCGCAAGGATTGAGCCCCCAATCAAGGAATAAACCAAAGGATAATGAACACAAAACACAAAGCACGAGGTAGTTTCACTTTCCTCAAGGTCAGTATGTTGTATGATAACTCATGTATATCATATATGTATTTGCATATAATAATCATCATTCCCCAAAGAAATGAAACTTCCTTAGAAGAAAGGAAAGATAAGAGTCTTTTGAGTCAACATGAAAGAGACTAAAAGAGATCTCAATGCTTTGCATCATCCCCAAATAGACATTAAGGGAACCATAGAAGAAAAAGGATACACATAAAAGAATGGTCACAAAAGAAATGAGAGAGAGAGAGAGAGAAGATCTATAGTGCTAATATTACTAATCTAGCACGACATCCGCCTCTTGATCTTGTTGATCACTATTTCAATAAGGGGAGCAACATGCCAGAGGAGTGTCATCGAGCACAAATAGATGGAGCTATCACAAGATCCAAACAAGGCCTGTGCTCATGTTGTAAGTCACTTTGTTCAATTCTAGGAGCTAGGATTAGGGTATGTGAAAATTCAGTTGATAAATGCTTGTCCACATCAACATACTCATAGTCAATCATAGGAGTATAACCATCACATGTTTTGTGCAACTTATGATTTGGAGATGTAGGTTGAACATCTTGGTTAGGAGAAAAGGGAATCATGTCAATTGTTGGAGTCTAAGGAGATTGAGTATTTTGAGGATAGCTTCACGAGCTCGAACACAGCGTCTTGATTGGTGTAATCTCGTACAATGATTCTGACGAGTCTTAGTGGAAGGCTAAGAAGGAGGAGGAACACTTGAAAAAGTAGGAATGTTTCTCTCCTTGATATTTGAAGGTTTTGGTTGAGGTCTTTTTGGTTGAACAAGAGGAGAAGCAGGCCTCTTCTCTTGATAAGAGGAAGGAGGTTGAAATGCACCATAGAAAGGAGGAATGGTAGGTGTAGGAAGAAGACCAGGTCCATCATGAGGAAGGGGTATAGGTCTAACCTTAGGAGGAATATTGTTTTTCTTCTTGTGAGAAAGTATAGTCATATCCATAGGAATAGGTTGACGATCTTCCTTAGGAGGGAAATTAGTTATATCCGTGAGGGGAAGGACCTCATCTTGAAGAATAATAGGAATGTCAAGTCTTGGGGATCTAGGTTGACTTAAGGATAAGATCATATCTTTCTTCCATTTTTGATAAGATTGAAAAAGAGCATCACTCCTTGATGGAAGAGATTGAAATTGTTAAGGCCAAAAGAAATCAATAGGAACACTGGAGCTTCTTTCGGATGGACGAAATAAGCTATGGTTCACGGTTATGATTTCTCCATGGTGAGGAAATTTCAGACACTTATGGATTGGAGAAGCAATAGCCTTCATGGAAGATAGCCAAGGATAGCCCAACTTCACATGGAATTGCTCAGAAGAGAGTATGATAACAAAGTCAACATCCATGGATTTAGCATTAACTTCAGCAGGAAGGGTGATAGAGCCAATGGTAGGATAGGAGAATCCATCAAATAACTTCACAACCACATTAGAAGCATCATATATTGGTTTATGTAATTGCAAAGTGAAAAGATACTCTTCAGTTATGACATTAGCCATGCAAGAGGGATCAATAAGGGTACCATGGCAAGGAATATCCTTAACCTTCGCAACTATGTATAAAGGGCCATCTGGTACACTAATGGTCTCACTAGGGTCAAATGTAATACAAGGATCCTTATGTGTATCTTATGTTAGAAGTGATTTTAGGACCAATGTTGTTTTGAAATTGTTGCATGAAAGCATTTACCAATTGTTGAAAGGAAGTGATAGAATAAGAAGGCAAAGAGCAATACCATTGTAGAGCCTTATCTCTTAGTGTTCTTGTAAGCAATTTTACAAGAAATCTTTGATCATAATCAAAATCAGTACACAAGGTTTGAAATGTTTTGACATGCGTAAGAGGATCACCTTTTCCATTATAGAGTTCTAATTGAGGGATCTCAACATGTTTAGGTGGCACGACTCTAACAATATCAAGAGAAAGTGGGATCGCAACATCAAAGGTGGGCACACTAAACTTGGATTGACTCATAGAAGCAATTTGTTGTTGTAAGGAAGACACGGTTTGAGCAAGGTTGTTAATTGTCATTTCAGTGGAAGAATTGATGTTAGACATAGTTGATTGAGAAGGTGGTGTGATGTTATTAAAAGAAGGCATGGAGTGAGAATAAGGTGGTGGGACATTATGATAAGTAGACATAGGTGATGGTTGAGTAGGAAAAGGGACACTTACAGGAGGAACAAAGTTGTTGAAGGAATTGCCCCCTTGTGACCAATGTTTGTAGGAATGACATTTTGAGTTGATGTAGCCATGATGTTAGAGGTAAAAGTAGGAATACTAGTCATAAGAGTAGTCAAAGGAATAGAAGGATTGACTTGTGTCGAAGGTTGTGAATAACCTAGGGGTTTGGCACAACTCTAGATAGGCATGACATTAGAATCAACAATATGTGTAATGCCACACAATATATCAATTTCATTCTTATCACTTTGAATCATGTGCTTAAGGCCTTCAACTAATGGAAGAGATTCACTATTAAGGTATTGTTGGGACATCCATTGTTGAAAGTTGATCTAAAGAAACCCTAGTTAAAGCTTCTTATTCATCATGGGATTCATCAATGGGGTGAATAGGCACATGATTAGGATGGGAAGAATTAGCAAGATGTTCATTAAAGAAGTCACCCAAATTAGGCTCCATCTCCTCGTAATTAAACCTTGGGAAGCCTTAATTCTAATGCTTCGTCTAACGGGGATAGCATAGGTAGGACTAATAGTGGTAAAACTCATGCACTAGAGGGAATTTTTGAATTTTGAATTTTGAAACAAAGCTTACAAAATTGATTAATGCAAAATTTAAGAAAATAATGATTACCCAATTTGAACTTTGTTGGGGGAAGAAAATGACACAATTTCCAAAAATGAAAGGAAATTGGAATTTTAAAATTAGGGCCAAGGGAATACCACTTAATTTTAAAATCAAAACTTTTAAAATTAGGGCAGACTATAATTAACCTCTTAATTTTAAAAACTTTCTTGAAATTTGAAATGTTGAATTTTGGAGGTATTTCTAATTCTAGAGGGATCAAAAATCGACAAAATCAACAAATATTCTGGATTTAGGCTATTAAATACAGTCATAACAATCTCCTGAAATTTCGAGAAAAAAGTCGAGGACCGTGGCGGGAACACACATGGTCCAACCAACTTTTGTCAAAATTTTCAGGGATGAATATTACGATGATTTCAAAGATAAACCCAAAATACTAACGAATTTTACAACCTCTAGATGGGCAAAATGAAGGCGCAAATGTAAAAAATGGGACCCTATTAGGGTTTTGAAGAAAAAGAAGAATTGAATTGCAAATTTGAAAAAGGTCAAACCTAATGGATAGGGACACCTTAGAGAATGTTTTAGAAATCTGAATGTGAATGAAATTGATTTTAAATTTGCACAAAATCCAATTAAATCTGAAAATTGGGGTTTTATGACCTAACCACTTAATTTTGATATTTGAATTGTAGGAATGAAAAAAAGTCTGAGAATAATCAAAGATCTAAAAATTAAATGTAAATCCAATTTTTGTACAAGTTCAAGATATTTTTGAAAATTAGAGTTTTAACAAGTAACCTCTTAATTTTGTAAATTTGATTTGCAAATTGAACACGACAATGAAGAAATTGAATTTGACCAACAAAACAATTTTCAGATCTAAGATAACCACAAGCAATTTTTACAAATCACAAGTTCAATTTTAATTTTAAAAACTAGGGTTTTGAATGATTTAACCACTAAGTTTGCAGAAAATTTAAACTTGCAAATGAAAAATATGCAATTTTGTTCAAAGGAAAGCATGCAAGACGTCGGGTTCACCAAAATGTAATGTGGTGAAATGTGAATGATGTAGATCAAGAGGAAACTACTTTTCCCTCCAAGGAGAGATGAGAATTTCACTACGGATTCCCTTCAAATACTTTTCACGTAATTACATTGGAAGAGGAGAGGAGAATTCAGTAGATTTAATCTCTCCACAAGAAGATGATAGAATTCTGAGTGAAATGGGAATGATAAGCTAATCCCCTCTTCCTATTTGAAATGGAAAGGAATTGATTGAATTATGTATTAAGACTAAGTGAAAAGAGACAAAGAACTGATAATAACTCAAGATCAGAGTGTGGGATGAAGCTCTGCACCTGGATTTGGCAGTAGTATGTTGAGACGAAGTCACCCTGCGAATTTGAGGAAAAGTTGCCCGGACCGTGGCGAAAGTGTACACGGTCCTCCGAAAAATCCATGAAACAAAAGGGGTTTTTCGCCTTGGCAAATGGAATCCAAATCTGAAAGTACAATTGCGTACCTGCAACCTACACACATAAAAGAGAGGAAAATGGGCTGGGATTGGGGGTTTGCCTTTAGGTCAAACCCAGTTTTGGAATTAACCAAATGATGAAAGAAAGTACTTGCAAGTAAATGTAAATGAAAGACTGAAATATAAATCACCTCAAGGGAGGTTGTGATAGAAATGTTGATAAAATTGCTTGTATTGGATTGAATATTGAAAGGGATATCATCTTCAATGGTTGAATCCTTGACTTGAATGCAACACCTAGCCTTGATGGGAGACTTGAGAATGCTCAATGCTGGAAATGAATGCTTGAATGTTCTTGAATGCTTGATCGCCAATTTTCACCTTATTGAACCTTATGCAAATGAGAGGGCAAGTGCAACTTATATACATGTCAATTAGGGTTAATGAAACTGATTTTTCATCATAGGCGGACATCGGGGAAGTTTTCCCGCTCACTGCATAACCTTCAATGCAGACTTAGGAAGGGTCATGCCCCAAAATAGGGCAAGGATAGGGGTGCCACACCCCTATCCTGCTCTTTTCTCCAGGGCAGAGTGCAGACATGGTGGTGCGGAGGGCAAGGGAGAAGCAATTTTTAGGGGTTGAGCAGTCTCTAGTCTTCAATCAAGATAGGAGATTTGATTTCGCATGCATGAGGAGCCTAATGTGGTCAAAAGTTTCTAGGGTCTCAATTTTATGACACTACAATTATAGTAAAAACAAATACCAAAGAAATAAGAATTACAACTAAAAGACTTACTTTCCTTGTTAATGAATTTTTCTTTCTCAACATGATTTGAGGATTTCCCTTCTGAAGATCCTTGATTATTCAATCACTCAGATGACTTTTCATTACCATCACCCAAGTCAAGCCTCTTTCACAAGTGGTACAGGAGCACCTAGGTCCTAGCTTTCTTATTTTGCAAATTTTGGCTTGTACTAACCCTAGCCAAGTCAGTGGTGAATATGGACTCCATGAGGGTCCAAGAGTGAGTATTTAGTGTCAATGTAGGCCTAGGTTGAGTTCATTTTACTTAGGTTTACATTTTTGTGTAAATAGTGCGTTTGAGTAGGTTTTTGGCCCTTTTGTTGGTCAAAGGCGTCAAAAGTTGGTAAAAGCATTTGAGAGGGATAAATATGTTTTAGGCATGTTTTAAATGCCATATGTGATGATTTAGAACAGGTCTCATGAGTTGGAGAGGCCAAAAGTGGAAAAAACACAAAGTTGCAAAAAGTTGTCACGACAACTTTTATTGTCATGACAATTTTTGTCCTGAAATTGGTCCCACGTTGAAGCTAGGGCTTTCTCAATGCCATGGAAGGAATCTACACATGGGAAGTCTATAAAAAACCTCTCTTACATGTTTACCAAGGGTGTACTTGGATTTTGGAAGCAATAATCAAAATACAAGATTTTGGACTGCACATTTCATTATTTTTGTCAATTTTTGCATTCTTTGAAGGTTTAATGGATTGAATCCAATGATGTATTGAGGTTTAGTAGTGTATCGTAGGGTAGGTTGTTCATTTTCAAGCTTTTTATTTAGCATTTACTACTATTTTGGTGATTTGATTCATAAATAGCCAGTTTTGGCTTGTAATTAGCAGTTTTTGCTAAAATGGGTGCCCCATAAAATCCCACACTGTGTTCATCACGGCCTTTTGGTAAATGGTAGGAAACCCATTGTATAGTGTATATATGAAAGGAGAAGGTCTGAAAGTGTCATTTGATATTTTTAACATCTTGCCCTAGGCGAGCCCAGGAGCAACTCGGCTAGAGTTGGCAAGATGAGAAGTTAGCACAAAGTGTAGAGGTGAATGTAACTTAAAGTCCCAAGATTTTGGGAAGTTATAAGAGATTATTAAAGGTCTTAATGTGTAGGAGGAAGCCTCAAGAGCTCCATTTGAAGGTCCAAAGACAAGATTTACTTTCTACTGCCAGTCAAGTGCCTAGAAACCCTTGAAATTCTCATTTTGGGATTTTTGTATGCAAAGAAGGGTTGGAAGCTTAAAACCACTGAAATCATTTGGGGTTGAGTGAATATTTGAAGAAAATCCATTTTATTTTTGGGGTCCTTTGGATATTTTTAGGCCAAGACCTCAAAAATCGGTTCTAGGAGGCATAATTGGGCTCTTTCCCTTGTAGCCTTTTCTAGACCAATTTTTGAAATCGGTAAGAAACCTTTGGATAGAAAACCACAAATGGACCTTGAAACCATCTAAAAATATGAGAGAATAACCCTCTACAAGTTTGCAACATCTCAAGACCATAGGAGGGCATTTTGATGAATTTGAGCCAAGAAGCCATCTTTGAGCATATGGGAAACATAGCAAATTGGTAGGGTTCCTAGCAAGGACACTTGAAGAAAACACCTTGGAGTGAGAAAGAGAAAGCCCTAGAAGAGATTGAGAAGGACTTGTGGGTATAGAAAGCAACTAGGCCTGGTGAGTTTGTGAAATTGAGCAACATCAACTTAGTGAAGTGTTGAGCAAGCTAGGTGAACCCTATCAAATTGGTATCAGAGCCTACAATATTTGGGCTAGTAAGGTTGATGTCCTTGTTGTCAGGAGAGTCAGTTGGAGAAAAAATGGTGACCAATGCTGAATTGGCAAGGAAAGTGGAAGATCACAAGGAAGAGAACAGGTTCCTAAAGGAAAAGTTGGAAAGATTGGAGAGTAAGCTTGGTGATATTGAGACCAAGGCAGAAGAAGTGTATGTAAAAGTGGAAGGAGCATAAGGAAAGGGTAAAGAAGTGGAAAAGATAGACAAGATACCTGAACATGATCCTATCTTAGAGCAATAACCTTTCTTTAAAGCATTGAAGGCCTTGAGTGGCAAGTCACTGGAAGGATTGCCATTATTCACTGGCAAGATGGAGGTAGAAGTGGTCCTAGAATGGATAGAAGGTATGGAGAACCACTTTGAATGTGAAGGTATTACTAAAGCTCAGAGATTCAGAGTAGCCAAATCCAGGATGAGAGGAGCTCCTCTCACATGGTGGCAATTTGTACAAGATGAGAGGAAGAAAATGGGCAAAGCACCCATCTATTCTTGGAAAGGGATGTTAGTTAAAATCAAAGAAGTCTATCTCCCTAATGACTATGAAGTGCAAATTCATAGGAAGAGGCAAAACTTAAGTCAGAAAGATCTTGATGTCAATAGCTACATCGAAGAGTTTCACAAACTTATCCTTAGATCTCATGTGGTAGAAGAGGAGAGTCTCAAGGTTGTTAGGTACCTAAATGGCCTACGGTGGAACATCCAAGAAGAAATCAGTTTGATGAGCCCAAAAACAGTCCATCAAAATTTTCAACTTGCTCTTAAGGTGGAGGAAAAACTAAAAAGGAGACATGGCTCAAGCAACAATAGGGGAAGAGGAAGAGGAAAAGATAATAGAGGCCATAGCGGAGGCTTTGGAGGAAGGAGTTCTGAACAAAGAACACAAGGAGAGTCTAAACTCACTGAGCAGCAAGATAGTGGTAGTAGTAGAGGAGGATTCAATAGAGGAAGGGGATCAAACAGTGGTTCCAGAGGAAGATCTAGTAGCCAAGGTAGAGGTTCCTCATACTTTGCAACAATGAAGTGTTACCATTGTAACCAACTTGGTCATCCAGCATATAGGTGTCCAGAGAAGGGATTATCATCACATGGTGGTGAGAGAAGAGTGAGTTATCTTCAGGAAGAGTCTTCAAGCAGCAAGACATCAGAAGTTGCCTTAGAGTCAGAGGTAGGTGACAACTTGATGATAAGAAGAACCTTGATCAAGGAACCGGTCAATGGAGAACCAAGCCAAAGAAGGTTCTTATTTACGATCAAATGCAAAATAATGGACAAGGTATGCAAAGTAATCATTGATTCAGAATCCACAGATAACATAATGTCAGAAGAGGCAGTGAGTAAGCTCAGATTGCAAAGGATTCCTCACAATGATCCTTATAGAGTCACTTGGTTGAACAAAGGCCAATATGTTCTGGTTAATGAGCAAGCATGGGTGGATTTCACCATTGGAAGGTATAAGGACAAGGTACTATGTGATGTCCTACCCATGGATGCATGCCATCTTCTATTAGGAAGAGCATGGAAATTTGATAAACAAGATGATGGAGCCAAGAATGCATACTCATTTAAGAAAGATGGAGTCACATTCAAGATTCAATCTATCCTTGAGGAAGGTGAAAAAAGGGCAGCAGGTCCTAATGTCCTTTTGGTGAGTGAAAAGAAGTTCTTGAAGACACTTGAGGAAGGTGAAGGTGTAGGGTTTGCACTAGTGATGAAGCCTAAAGAGGAAGACAAGAAAGAGCAGCAAGGTCTACCAAAAGAAGTGCAAGATTTGTTGAATAAATTCAAAGGTATAGTAAGTGAAGGACATCTGGCCACCTTACCTCCAAAAAGAACCATAAGTCATCAAATAGACTTCATTCTCGGAGCATCCTTGCCTAATAAAGCAGCCTACAAAATGACTCCTCAACAAA
Organism: Cryptomeria japonica; assembly: GCF_030272615.1. NCBI lineage: Eukaryota > Viridiplantae > Streptophyta > Pinopsida > Cupressales > Cupressaceae > Cryptomeria > Cryptomeria japonica. Next base: position 817,172,778 of record NC_081411.1, on the reverse strand, counting down.
ACGTTGAAATTGCCAAGCAAATCCAAGAGCTCTTAGACCAAAGCCTAATTAGGAAGGGTATTGGCCCTTGTGTTGTCCCTACCATGTTGGCACCAAAAAAAGGTGATACTTGGAGGTTGTGTACTGATTCTAAAGCCATAAATAAGATCACCATCATATATAGGTTCCCTATTCCTAGAATAGAGACCTAATGGATTATTTAGGGGAAGCCAAGTACTTTACCAAGATTGACCTTAAGAGTGGCTATCATCAAATTAGAATTAACGAGGGTGATGAATAGAAGACTGCATTTAAGACTACTGAAGGTCTTTATGAGTGGCTTGTAATGCCATTTGGCTTATCCAATGCTCCAAGCACCTTCATGAGACTCATGAATGAGGTGATGAAGGACTTCATAGGTAAATTTGTGGTAGTATATCTTGATGATATTCTCATTTTTAGTAAGGATAGAGTAGCACATATTAGTCATTTGCAAGATGTATTACAAAGATTATATGATGAAAAGCTAACCATGAATTTGGAGAAATGTGAGTTTGTTAAGTAGGAGTTGGTTTACCTTGGTTTTGTGTTATCTCAAGGAAACCTCAAGATGGATCCTAGCAAAGTTGAAGCCATTGTAAATTGGCCTACTCCTAGATCAGCAATAGAGGTGAGAAGCTTCCATGGACTAGCTCAGTACTACAGGAAGTTCATTAGGCAATTCAGTGCTAAATGTGCCCCAATGTTAGACACCATTAGAGGTGGTATGAAGGCCAAGTTTCAATGGGATGAAGCAGCAAACAAAGGTTTTGAAACCTTGAAGGAGAAAATAGCTACTCAATCGGTGCTAGTGTTGCCTAGTTTTGAGAAACTTTTCATTGTGGAGTGTGATGCAAGCGATATTGTAGTAGGTGTTGTCCTAAGCCAATAAGGAAGACCATTAGCCTTCCATGGTGAGAAGATAAGTGATGCCAAGAGGAAATACTCCTCTTATGACCTTGAGTTGTATGCTTTAGTGCAAGCATTGAGAAAATGGAGACACTATCTCTCACCCAAAGAATTTGTGGTGTATAATGGATAACCAACCATTGAGTTTTCTAAATTCCCAACACAAACTCAGTCACAAACACATGAAATGGGTGGAGTATATGCAGGTCTATACATTCACCATTAAGCACAAGAAAGGGCAGCAAAACCGGGTAGCTGATGCACTAAGTAGGAGGCTCTTAACAATCCAAGAAATCCAATTGAGAAGCATAGGTGTGGATAGTTTTAAAGATTTGTATGTAGAGGATGAAGACTTCTCAAGTGCCTATCAAGTATGCAAGGAGTATCAAAATCATTTCCATAGTGAATACTCAGATTTCACTTTACAAAATGGGCTATTGTTCAAAGGTGGACAACGTTGTGTGCCTAAAGGCTCAATGATGGAAAATCTTATACAAGAGAAACATAATGGCAGCCTTAGTGGTCATTTTGGAGTCAATAAGACTCAAGAGTTGGTTTAGAGATTCTATTATTGGCCAAGGATGAATCAAGATGTGAAAAGGTATGTGGAGACTTGCATAGTTTTCCAAAAAGCTAAGGGTAGTTCAACAAATATCGGTTTGTATCAACCTCTTCCCATACCAAGTAGACCTTGGGAATGCATTAGCATGGATTTTGTGGTAGGTTTGCCAAAGACAAAACAATGATATGACAACATTTATGTCATTGTGGACAAATTTAGCAAAATGGCTCACTTTGTGCCTTGTAAGACCACTCATGATGCATGCCACATAGCTCAATTGTTCTTTAAGGAAATAGTAAGGATACATGGTTTACCATTGAGTATAGTTTCAGATAGAGACTCCAAATTTATGAGTCATTTTTGGAAAACATTATGGCAAAAACTTTGCACAAATCTCTCTTTTGGATCAACCTACCACCCTCAAATAGATGGGCAGACCGAGGTGGTGAGTAGAAGTTTGGGAAACTTATTGAGGTGGCTTACCAAGGAGTATGGGCAGACATGAGATCGAGTACTTGCTCAATCTGAATATGCATACAATGACACCATAAATAGGACTATTGGTAAAAGCCCTTTTGAAGTAGTCTATGGTGTGCACCCAAGAGGCATTTTTGAGTTGAGGGATTTACAAAGTGCAGCAATCAGGAGTGGATATTCAAAGGACTTTTCTATGTCCATGAAGGAGGTCCATGAATTAGTTAAGCAAGCTTTGAAGAAGAACACAAGCAAAATCAAACAAAAAGTTGATGAAAAGAGGAGAAATCTACAATTTCAAGTGGGAGATCTTGTGATGGCACATTTGAAAAAAGAAAGGCTACATCAAGGAGTACCAAACAAGCTACAAATGAGAAGGATAGGTCCATGTGCCATTCTATCCAAGTATGGTGAAAATGCATACAAGGTGGATCTACCTAGTGACATAGGCTTGTCACCAGTTTTTAACATAGCAGACTTGGTTGCATACAAGGGGCCAATCCAAGGTGTAGAATGTAGTCACTCAGAGGTTTTAGATGATACACATAACCTCCAGTTACCAGCCAAGCCTAATCCTAAGGACGAGAAGGTGTTAAGTTCAAGAATTGCAAAGAAGACTAGGCATCAAGCCTATTGGGAGCACCTCATTAAATGGAAAGGTATGGATGATGCCAAGGATACATGTGTGATGGAGTCAGAGTTTCAAAAGCTTGGGATTGATCCAACACTAATTCCTCAAGAGGTGACATGGTCTCTTTTTGTTAGGGAGAATGGTGCAAGAGCACCTAGGTCTTAGCTTTCTTATTTTGCAAATTTTGGCTTGTACTGACCCTAGACAAGTCAGTAGTGAATAAGGACTCTAGGAGGGTCCAAGAGTGAGTATTTAGTGTCAATGTAGGCCTAGGTTGAGTTCATTTTACTTAGGTTTGCATTTTTGTGTAAATAGTGTGTTTGAGTAGGTTTTTGGCCTTTTTGTTGGTCAAAAGCATGAAAAGTTGGTAAAAGCATTTGAGAGGGATAAATAGGTTTTAGGAATGTTTGAAATGCCATATGTGATGATTTAGAATAGGTCTCATGAGTTGGAGAGGCCAAAAGTGGAAAAAACACAAAGTTGCAAAAAGTTGTCATGACAATTTTTGTCCTGAAATTGGTCCCACGTTGAAGCTAGGGCTTTCTCAATGCCATGGAAGGACTCCACACATGGGAAGGATATAAAAACCCTCTCTTACATGTTTACCAAGGTTGGTGTACTTGGATTTTGGAAGCAATAATCAAAATACAAGATTTTGGACTGCACTTTTCATTGTTTTTGTCAATTTTTGCATTCTTTGAAGGTTTAATGGATTGAATCCAATGATGGATTGAGGTTTATTAGTGTGTTGCAGGGTAGGTTTTTAATTTTCAAGCTTTTTATTTAGCATTTACTACTATTTTGGTGATTTGATTTACAAGTAGCCAGTTTTGGCTTGTAATTAGCAGTTTTTGCTAAAATGGGTGCCCCATAAAATCCCACTGTGTGTTCATCACGGACTTTTGGGACATGGTAGGAAACCCATTTTATAGCGTACATATGAAAGGAGAAGGTCTGAAAGTGTCATTTGATATTTTTAACATCTTGCCCTAGGCGATCCCCGGAGCACTCGGCTTCTAAAGAGCGACATTCCTTCTCTTTATGATTCAATTTTTTTTAGTCATCTCAAGAATTATTTTGTTTTCTTCAAGCTGATGTTTGAGATTAGAAATTAGTTCGGCATCTTTTTTATTTTGCTCCTTTTGTAGAGAAGCTTATTTTCTTAACTTCTTTATCTCCTTGAGAGCATCTTTTAGCTCTCCTTCAAGATCAATTTCAGCTTCTGAAAGATTTGAAACAATTTTCTCTTGTTTTTCTTCAGGAACTATGATGGCCATGAATAGATTTTCTCCTCCTTCCTCAAGAGATTCACCGGAACAACTGTCTATTACATCAGTATACAAACTCTTCTTATTTTTGGAGCCATTTTTCTTTTTGAAATTAAATTGTTTTTTCTTTCCTTCTTTTTTGTTGTCTTCATCACTATCTAAGTCCTTATTCAGATATTAAGAGGCATGATGCCCAATCTTTCCACAGTTAAAGCATTTAGAGGGTCATTTTCCCTTATATCTTCATGAGCCTCTTTTTAGTCTGTTTACAAAAGCAGACTCATTTTCATCAAGCTTTTCAGATTTAGATTCATTATCCTTTTTATGAGTTTTAAAAGTTATTTTTTTACTTGTTGGGACATTTTCAAAAATTCTCATTTCATAAGTAGTTAAGATGCCATGCATCTCATCTATAGTAAGCTTATTCAGATCTCTTTCTTCTAGAGCAGAGACTTTGGAATCATACTTAGGTATCAATGACCTCAACACCTTGTTTACAAATACTTTTTCTTCTAATTGTTCACCAAGTCCTCCGATTGAATTAACAATATCTGAAACTCTTAGATAGAAATCAACTATCTTCTCTTCTTCAATCATCTGAAGAATTTCAAATCTTGCTCTAAAAGTTTGAATTTTTGCTTCTTTAACTTTTTCATCACCCTCATATATACTACAAAGTTTATCCCAAATGGATCTTGTATTTTTGCAGTCCATTACTTTGACAAGTACATCATTTGTCAAACCATGACAATTGGCATTTCCTGCTTTTGCATCACATTCATAAGCTCTTTTCTCATCAGGAGTAGAAGGAGATTCGGTGGAAGTGTATGCAGTTTCAACTGCAACCCAGACTTAATAGCCTAGAGAAGTTATATGTTTTTACTCTAAACTTCGAGAAAACATAACCAGTACCATCAAACAATCACAGGGGCTTCACTTAGTGAACCTGAGTTATATCACATGTGTTGATTGCATACTAAAGAATCTCCCTATTTTCAAAAAATATTTCCCTAAACTCCTTTTTTTTCACCCCCTCCCAATACACAACCTGGATTAAAAGCCCCCTTATTTTCACCAGATATTTCAATTTTTCATGGCCTGGATTAAAACCCCCTATTTTCATTGATAGACAATATAGTGTACCCTCATTTTTGGGATATTAAACCCCCCAATATGAATGCACATTATATAATATTGCCTAGCAAGCGAAGCCCCAGTGCAAACAATTATGTTCTAGCAGTGGACAAACCTTCCTGCTTTGCAATTTACAAGTACTCTTACCAGGAATCCCCTAGTATGACTTTAGACAAGGGTTTGGCTCTGATACCACTTGTTGGAGTACAATGAACACTGAGAGGGGGGTGATCAGTGTTCTAATAACCCAAATAATTTTAAACAACTTTAAACAAATTTACTAATTTGCTTATGAAATGGTATAAAGCAAATTATTAAAATGAAATAGCAACAATTTAATCACACCAACAGACAAATTGACACATAAAATTTCATGAGTGGAAAACCCACTTGGGGAATAAAAACCACTTGTAAAAATGCCTCGCTGGCTTATCTGAAAAAAAACTTCCAGTTTAAAATGCCTCACTGGCTATGTCTCACTTACAATACTATCTCACTAATAGATTTCAAATGCCTCACTGGAAAAGCAATGTGCCTCACTAGCTATTCAACAACATGCATCATATCATCAAAGTTCTGATATAAATACAGAGTACCATCTCTATTTCTTTTCTCAACATCTTATGATCTCACATCACTTGAGATTCAGAAGCAATGGTACAATATGTATCTCAATTATTCACATATAGCATATCATTATGCATATGAAGAGTATACATAGTGATATAGTATAATGAATCTATACACTACAAGTACCTTATAAATTTTTAGAATATGTTGATATACAAAGCAAAATGATCATACATTTCAATCATTGTAAGCCAATAACTCTCACATAGAGTATAATCAATAATGATATCACTTTTTTGATACAACTACTCTCATCTCAAAGAATGCATTCAACAACATGCATATATAATGTTATTTATTCATAAACTAAAATAAAACTATCATCCTCTTAACTGATCCCAAACAAGTAACAAAATATACAAATGTGTCCTTGAATACCTAAACAAATAGTACAACTTATTTTTCAAAATTGTTTTTAATTTCCTTTAACAAATAAACAATAATAATCATCTTGGAAATTGCTCAACTGAAATAGTGACCATCCTAACAGAATAGAAGAAAACCTATTATCATAATGCAACTTTACCAAAACTAAGCATCAAACCTAAACTAGGGTTATTGAAGAGTAAATCTTGATCAAATAACCACAAATGCTTGTGCAAGATACATAATAGCTCAACCAGAAATAGGGGTATGCAAAAACTACTCATAAATCGAGTTATAGAAACTAAACCCTCATCACAAAATACACAAACCCACACGGGTATACAAAACTTGACCACAGACAAGGAAAGCCATAATGTTTCATATTGTAGTTACAAAAACCCAAAACAAAATTATCTTACTCCATACCCTAACAAGGGTTTACACAAGTTTCTTCACATAGACTTGTAATCATTATTTGTAAAGAAAGAAACTCATACTAGGGTTTTGACAAAACTAAATCACATATTTCTTGTTAAAACAATTTCAGAGTAAGAAAGAGAAAATGGCATTTTCTTTAGCAAAAATAAACCCTTTTAACAACAATCTTAACAAAAACACAAACCCTTTCAACAACTTACTGACAAACTGAAAACTATACTAGAGTTGGAGATAGTTAAAACAAGAATGACTAACAAAACCCAACAGGAAAATCAAAAAGACAAACTTTTCTTTTCAGATTTTGAAACAAGAACAAGAATTGTGGAGAAGATAAACCTGTTACGAATCTTCTTGACACTAAAAAACTGAGTTGCCACTTCATACCATGTTCCTCTATATTGCCTTCAAGTTGAAACCACAACATTCATTGATCCTATAACCTCTTCATAGCAAACCCTAGTTGTGTATCCTCGAGCCGTAGCTCGAGAAAGAGCTCTTCAAAAATATTTAACAGTAGCAACTTTACAAATGACTTTCAGTAATATGTTTTCCTCTTTCATTTATGGTCCATTTCATTAACTCTTCAAATGTCATGTCTCTGAGAAGGGATATAATCCCTCCTTTTATTTCAAAATACCATATTGAATACTTATACTTGAGCACATTTTGCATTTAGGTGTTATCACATAATTTTGGCAAACATTACTTTTATGTGATCAAATTCAAATATCTTTAAACAAAATCTTACCACGTTATAATGAGAACTTCTTTCAATGACATTTTCAAAGGGATATAGAGTATGCCTATTATCACCTTAGGATATATATGACAAAACCCTTGTTCAATGACCAAATGTATATTGCTAATCACAACAATGATAGAACAAGATATACCCACAATGCATGCCAAGGATATCATATGTAAGTGTAATGGAGGGAATTTGTCACCTCAAGGATGATGAATCATCAAGGACAAATTATCCTTCCAATTACCTCATCAAACAGGTGTAGCGCTGAGCCAGGGGATAACAGAATCATGCAAGGAATGCCAGACGTCTGAGAGACATCTCTAGACGGCTCTGTAGAGCCTTTGTCCATAGGACAAATGTGCAAAGCAAGGACGCCAGCTCGGCGCGTTTTCGTCTTGTACGAACAGAGTACAGAGTCCGAGTACAAAGCTCAGGACATGTTGACAGAACTTGCAGATTAGCTAAATAATACTAAAATGTATGAAAAAAAATAGATTACGAAATAGAATGAGGAGAGTGCTAAAAGGATGAAAGAATCTCACAACCATTCCACGCTATGAAGCCTCCCGCAAGATGGTCTCCTCTCCACGAAGTTGTGCATACACACATGCAAGAGAGAAAATGTTGGGGGTTGTTTTTTGGAGCCTGCCTAAGTCAGACCCCCATTTTGGTGTTTCCGCCTCCACAGACAACCCCAGATAGCCTCAAGAAAGGAAGAGGATAGAGAAGATGATAAAGAAGAATGTAAAAGCAATTACAAAGATAATGCCATGCTATTTGGTAGTTGGAAAATAAGCAAGATATTGGAAATATGAGATATAGTTAGATTACTCCCCTAGTGCTTGGAAAGTATTGGCATGCTTGGCAAACTTGGTAGCTCGATGGTGTTGCAATAATGGTGGTAGTGTCTCCAAGAGTAAGTCTTCAATCTGCCAAAAGATCCCTTGGAAATGTCCCAAGATCTAAGATATAGGCTAAGGGTCTGGATGTCGGTGGTCGCGCAGGGAGGCGTTACGATTAATTCCTAGCACAGGTTGTAACATCCCAATGACCACCTGTTGGTTGGCAGGTTGGCGGGATGGTAGCGCACCGCACGGATGTCTCTGCATCGTGTCTACGTCTATGAACCTGTGTGGTTGGCAGAATTGATAACACCTTCGAGGAAGCTGACATGGACTTCTTTGGTGGACAAAAGGACAAGTTGGTGAACTTGTCCTCCAAGCAGTATGGGGGAGGCACCACACGTTGAAATTGCCACTAAAGGTGATGAGGGTGATATTTTTTACTCTAAATTTTGCCCCCACTTTAGCAAGCATGTCTTCGTTGAGAGATGCAAAGATAAAATAGTAAAGGTAGGGAAGGTGAAGAGGAGAAAATATCTCGATAGGGAAGCAGATGCTCGTTGATCAAATGAGGTTGCCCCCAACGATGTGATGCTAGAATTTTGGAATAGAAATCGATACTTGGAACATTGATAACACACTAGCTACAGTCTAGCCTGATGGATGATAAGATATGATAAAGAAGTTGGAACAAAGAACAACAAGAACAAGCCTCGTCGTGGAGGAAAGTCCCTGATGATGAAAAGATACAAGATAGGGTAGCTGCCATTGGAACAAATACGTCGATATGGTTAGCATGATGCACCATGTCGAGAGCCATATGATAGGGTGTGATAGGCTAGTATGGATGACCATACAATAGGGCAAGTTGGAATGGTGATATGGATAACCATATGATAGGGAAAATTGGAACATCGATATGGATAACCATATGATAGGGCAAATTGGAATGCCGATATGGATAACCATATGATAGGGAAGAATGATATGTTGGCATGGGTAGCGAGGTGCTAGATCACCATGTGATAGGGCAGATAAGTTAGCCAGCATGGGCAGCAACATGCTAGATTGCCATGCGATAGGGCAATTGGAATCAGAACATGGTAGATTGGCCTCTACCAAGGCAAGTAAGATGATGTAGATTGGAAAGATGGTTTATCCCCCATGTAGGCGATCTTTGGAATAGATCGAGTGGTTTTTGCCCCCACCTAGGTGATCTTGGAAAATAAGAAGATCAAGTGGTTTGGCCCCCACCTAGGCAAGCATGAAAAAACAACTTGGCAAAAAAAAAAAAATTGATACAAGAACTAAAAGAGAAAATGTCGATATGATGCCCCCCCTTAGAATGACATGCATGGAAGGCATGTCATTCTAAGGAGAAGAGGAGTTGTTGCATGTCAACATAACAAGATGTTTCTGTGGAATGCCACCAAGAGATAGTGACACATAAATGTCCACAACATCAAAAGAGGCAATGCAAGAGGACAGGGGGATCTGATAGTTTGGCATTAGAACCCATAACAGTGTCAAAAAGATATATAATATCACTGCAATATGGGTGTATCATCATAAGACCAATTTTCTCGGATCTAAAGAAAGACACATGAAGACAAAGAAAAAATAAAAATTTGGGTCAACATGGAAGAAAGTAAAGAATGTCCCCAACGCTTTGCATCATCCCTGAATGTCAAAAAGCATGATACGACAAATAGAAGGAGGTAAACAAATAGAGGAATGTGCACAACATAAAATCCCCTATATCTGAGTACTTATGGAGTAACTAGACCCCCTCCATGAGAGCACAACGGATAAAAAACAGTCAACCTCCCATATCCAAGTACCTACAGAGTGGCCTGGGTCCTTCGGGAGGGAACAAATAGATAAAGCAAGCATGAGGGAGCACAATCACACACAAATGCAAGAAGATGCAGAAGAAAAAGAAAAGTACTAATGATCGTACTGCAGAAGATCATCTTCCTCAATGAGAGCCTCATCCTAGCAATCTAGGTTATAAGGAGAAGAAGGGGGAAAATCTTGGAGAGGAACGACAGCCAGAGCGGTCCCCGACACCTCACTCACAGCAAGAGAGAGGGACGAAGCCACATCAAGATCAACATCCACAAGCTCAAAGGAGAGGGTCAACGACCTTGTAAAGGTCGTAGATAGTGTCGGAATCTCCTCCAATGAATCAAACATGCATACCTCAGAGGAGGAAGAAGGTGACGCGCTCAGAGAAGATAGAAACAAGAACAGGACTGCGAGCCTCTGGAAGAGGGGCAAAGACAAACTTAGGAGAAGGCGGAGCCTTCTCGATCACACAAATAAAAATAGGCAAACCAGCGGGCATTGAGGCTGGCAGAGGAACGGTGGAGGAACACACCTGCAAATATTTGCGTCGTCAAAATTCCATGACAGGGCCCTACTCAAGCTTGTGTTTAGATGGGATAGGAGTTTCAAGTCTCCTATCCACCATAGCAGGCTGAAGGACCCCAAGAAAACTGGTATGCTCGAGCATTTGCAAAGCAGACGGGGTAGACAAAGTCATACTAGGCACCACCTGCGTATGTGCCATGTCAAGGGGTCAGGACAAGGGAGGTATGTCCGGCAAAGAAGTGATAAGAGGTAGCTCGAAGGAGGGAGCAATGAAAACCCACACCCAGTTAGGGGAAGGTTCATGAAAGGTCCCAAGAGCAACTGGAAGCAAAATTGAAATTGATGCAGAAGTAGGAGCCACCGAAGGAACGGGCTCTCAAACAACAGTGTTGGGTGTCGGAGTGACACTAGCGCACTGTAAAGCAGCATCACGCTCTTGATCTCGGGCCTATCACAAGCATTTACGCTTGCGCGCACGCTGATTTTGATGAAGATTGGGACCACCAACTGCAGCTGGAGAGGAGTCAAGAGCATTATGCTCCATAGGAGAGGCCTTTGGGATCGGCTCAAGGATAAGAGGAGGCCAAACCGATGAAGCAAGAGGGACATCCTGAACAGACACCACATTCACAGCGACAGGCGCCTAACCCGCTTCACTTGATGAGCGGGTGGAGGGATAGGAGGCGCCAACATGGTCTGTGAGATGCAAGTGGAGATAAAGGAACCCAAGACGAGCACTTCCCCTTTGCATAGAGAGATAGCCTAGGGATATCGGCAATAATGGGAAGCTCGAAGGGTGGGCGGGCCATGGACTTCGGCAGTGAGGGTACCTTTCTGTTGGCTGCACTAGGTGCAGTTGTAGGAACAGAGGACACCACTGGGGTCTACGTGATCCTAGGTGGATGAGGAGGTCTTGGTGTAGAAGCGAGTTTATCCCCAACCCCCTGTGATGGAGGGACACATCGCACGACCCGTTCCAAGATCGATATGTCAGGTGCAGAAGTTGATGCGGGAGGTAGCAAAGGTACGTGTGTGGGGGAAAAAGTGACACTAAGCAAACATGCCCTAATCTCACCTTTTGACACACATTTGTGGAATACGAAAGAGCCTAGAGGTATCACACAATTGGCTACTTCTTTTTGTGGAAGAGAGAGCCACGGGCTACCTATTAGGATTTCTATTCCTTTGTTGCAAATGATAGATAAAATGATGCAAGTTCAACTACTAGCCCTAGAGTGCAAGTATGAACTAGTAACAAGATTGCAGAATTAATATTAAACAATGGAAAGCTGTAAACACAAGGACAAGACAAGAATGCAGATGCGTACCTGGAGTTAAAATCTGATTGAAAATGTTTGGGACGGGGGTGCAGGCGCCACTGTCCTGATTCTGCTCCTGAAACTGTTGTTTTGCAACCTGAAAAGCTGTCAGAAAAATGCTGAAACTTGCTGTCTGACAGAAGGACCAGGGCGCCCAGCGCCCCTGTCCCAGGGACCAGGGTGCCCAGTGCCCCTGTCCTGGCAGGACCAGGGCGCCCCACGCCCCTGTCCTGATCTTTTTCTCTGAAATTTGGTGTGTTGTTCTGTCTCAGTCCGCTTCCGTCGGATCTGCAACTTGCGGCATCGTCCGAATCCCGAAACCTGCACTTATATCTGAAAAGGTATGGTGGGCGGCTATATAGGGTTTTGCCTTAGTCAAACCCCCACTTTGGTGGTTTCCACCTCCACGAATAGCCAAGTTGTATTGTAAAAGTAGTGTGTGCAGACCTTGTGTGTGTGCAAGATCCTAAAATGCAAGTAAGCAAACTAGAGCAACCTAGAAAGTAAACCCTAATTGCTTGTACATGATAATGTAAATGCTCCAAATCAAGATGCAAAGTGATCTAAAGCATGAATACAAATGATATAATGAGGCTTATGCAAAGACATGAAAACAACATGAAATCATACCCAACCCCAAGGGAGGGGTACAAGCCAATCTTCAGTCGGTGATCCCCTATTGCTCTTCAATGTCTTCAAAGCCCTAAATGGATGAATGAAATTGATGAATGCTTGATGGATGGATGTTGAATGTTGTTGAAGTCTTCAAAGATCTGCTCTTTCGCTACATAGAAGGCCCTTGAAACCAAAAATTCTAGATCCTTTCAAATGAAGAAAGAGAGCTCTTATATATGAAACCCTAGGTCTTAATTTCAACTTTTGGCCGACCTAGAGATTGAATCTCCCACCAATTTTTGGGGGTTAAGCTTTATTTTATGATTAGATCGTGCTCCTAAAATTTCAGGAAAAATGTCCGGGACCATGTGCATGTCGGGCGCCATGGTCCTCTCCAGGCGCCATGGTCCCGACAACTTTTCACCAAATTTTCAGGGCCATCGGATATGATGATTTTTGAGAGAATCCCGAAGTTACAGGTGATTTTGAGATGTTTTGACCCCCAAAATCAAGCCCCCAAGTTCAAAATAGGACCTAATTAGGGTTTTTGATTAAATGATGTATTGGAGGAATAAAATGAAAGGGGCACACTTTAATGAAAAGGGCCCAACTTTATGATATGGGAGATGATAAAATAGAACCTTAGACCTAATTAATTTAATTAATTAAGTGCTAAAGGGGAAATGCAATGCAAAATGCAAAATGCGCCAAGGCGGGTGCTAAACTAGGTGTGAAATTGTACCACCTTAGCAAGTGCGTACAATTTACGATGCTACAGTACGATACATTGCGTCGATGTAGAAGACAACTCCCCCATCTTGTATTTATAATATGTATGGTATAAAAGGTCACTGCAGGGAAGCATGGGCCCAATCAAGGCAAGCCAGAAGTGATCCAAAGAGAAGTCCCCACGGGAAATCAATGGTTGATAGCCATTGTCCTAGACGACATGCATTGTGCCCTCATGAGGAAACTTTAAGCACTTGTGAACCACAGAAGGAACCGCCTCCATGGCGATCAACCACGGGATCCCGAGTTTGACTCGGAAGAGATCAGACTCACGGATGATAGTAAAAACTGAGGACACTGCCTTGCCACCCACCATGACCATCAATCTGATGCAACCCAATGGGCTAATAGAGATTCCATGGTGGGTCAGCAAGGTAGTGTGGCACTCGTCATAGACCACCCTATGCCATCCATTCATGAAGAGTGTCTCCTCTATGATGACATTGACTCTGTTGGAGGGGTCAACCATCACACCTATGACAGTTTGACCATTCAATCGAGCAAGGATATAGAGAGGAGCATGCTCTCCACAATATGGGGCATTGAGCAGTGTGAATGAGATAAGAACGTCAGAGACCTTCCCCTTTTGGGCAGGGGGGAGACGATAGGGGTGGCGGTCACCATATTGACATATGAAGCACCATCCAATGCCGGATCAAATGTAGAAATCAAATTTGTTGAGTGCGGAGGAAACATGTTGGTACAGATCTGCAAGTCACTATTGGCTTTATCCATGAACTTGTTTGACTTATGTTTCCTTGCGTCAACTTTGATAGCCCCACTGGCGATGTGGCCTTGGACAATATGTTTGAGATGATAACATCTCTCAGTGTTGTGACTAGGCACACGATGGTAATGACAATATTTTGACCCATCGAACCAGCGAGGGTAGGGTCGGCTATCTGAAAAAAGTTTAGGCTCGGGTAGGGTGATCAGGTTGTCTCACAAAAACTGTTGCATGATACTCAAGTAAGAGTCATTCAATTTTATGAATACTTAATTTTGTGAATATTGAGAGGCAGTTATCAGAGGAGTATTTGATACATTAGCCATGACTTTATTCCTCTAAGACCCATCTACGGACATGCCAGGAAAGGACCCACCATGAGGGTTCGAAGAAGAATCTTTGAACTATGTCACGGTGTGCTGATAATCGGTCAAGGAAGAGAACATGCTGGTAAAGTTCTGATAACAATTCAGGGATAACTTCTCCCTCAATGTCGGTTGTAGGTTGCCTATGAACATATGTTGCAAGTCGTTATCTGGCAGAGCAAAGGGGATCTTAGTTGAGATCGCCTGATATCTTACGATAAAATCTGTGACCTTCTCATTTGGTTTCTGCTTGCAATGAACAAGGTTGGATATAGTGACCTTTCTACCTATGTTAGCCAGAATCCTCTTGAGAAAGAGATCCATCAGCTAGTCAAAGGTGCAGATGGAGTGGTCAGGCAAAGAATTGTACCACTCCAACGCAATCCCTTTGAGAGAATGAGTAAACAACTTAAGGAGAACAAAGTCCAAATTATGATAGTCACTAAACATGGTCATAAATGAATCAATGTGAGTGTTTGGGTCACCATCCCCACTGAAGCTATCAAAATTCAATGACTCAACGGTCGTCGAAAGGATGGTATTCAAGATAGTGATGTCTAAGGGGATCTTCCTATAGTATGTAGGTGCAGATGATTGACCAGAAGTAGAAGCCAGAGAAGTGAGTTGCAACTGAATTTGGCCCATGTTCTGCAATATAGTGTTCAGAATCGAGCTTGTGGGCGGAGGAGGAGGAGGAGGTGGAGCACCCCCACCTCCCCCGCTAGACGACATATCGGCTGACATGGTACTGGTAGAGATAACTGCAACAATCGAATCACTAGTCATGCTTGTGTAACCTAAAGAAACAAAGAAGGCACTGATACTCGGGATGGTGGAATCCACCATGCAAGCTCCCAACCCTGGGATGCTAACACCGACCTAGGACCCGAATGGACCAAACTAGGTATCCACAGGGGGTACCCCGGCTAGGAGCACATGGTTTTTAACAATCATGGATAGGTCCCTCAGCATCTCCAGGCCTCTCCTGTCGAATATCAACATGTCTCTCAATGTGCTGACAACATTCCTGACCTAGGGGAGGACGTTCTCTCGATTCAGGAATACCTCAAAATCTCTCAGATTCTGGTCTAAAGAGTTGATCTACTCAAAATTGATAGAGACAACAGAATCGTGATTGATAGCAAGACATGAAGATGGGGTAGAACTCCTAGGAAAGTTAGGTTGTGAGTTAGAAGGCGAAGGGCCCCCAGTCATAATAGATTTCAGACTGTGAGAGGTCAAGGACTCATTGGGATCAGATGACTGCTCACCCTGCATGGTGCCGGGTAGAGGAGGATTGTAGCAATCGGGAGGGAAGAACCTCTTAGATGACCTCCTAACTATGACTCTCATCGCAGTCTGGGTCGTAAAGCTCATAAGTTGATCGACAACCGAATCACATAACAGGAACACCTATGCAAGTCCTTGGAAAAAAGATGTAGGACTATTTTGTTTTGATGTGTTTAAGATAAAAATGTGAAAGGGAAAAAGACGTGTGTGATGAAAACTAAAACATTTATGCTAAGTTTGGAAAATGAAAAGAAATAAAGCAACTAAGCTATACTAGAAAAAGCAAACACACATGAATCCCCCTTCACGTCGAGTTCACCAAAATGTAATGGAGGGAATTTGTCACCTCAAGGATGATGAATCCTCAAGTACAAATTATCCTTCTAATTACCTCTTCAAACAGGCACAACACTGAGCCAAGGGATAAAAAAATCATGCAAGGAATGTTAGACGTCCGTGAGAAGTCTCTAGACAGCTCTGCAGAGCCTCTGTCCGTAGGACGAGCACGCGGAGCAAGGACGCCAACGCAGTGTGTTGTCATCCTTTATGGATGGAGTACTGAGTCTGAGTAGAAAGCTCAGGGCGCGTTGACAAAACTTGCAGATTAGCTAAACAGATACTAAAATGTATGGAAAATACATATTATGGAATGGAATGAGGAGAGTGTTAAAAGGATAAAAGAATCTCACGACCAATCCACGCTATGAAGCCTCCTGCAAGATGGTCTCCTCTCCATGAAGTTATGCCTACATAGATGCAAGAGAGAAAATATTGGTCTCCTCTCAAAACATTCAAGACCAAACAACAAAACATTGTGTCTTTTGTGTCTTCAAGTGTATGCAAAACATTTTTACATCAAACAACACACTTTTCTTGGAGTCATTTTGAGTCTAAACACTTGCAAACATTGAGTCCTCATCAACATTGTGTCCTCTTGTCATGAAAAATAGTCAAACATTCAAATTTGGTCACAACCAACAACTTCAGAAATTGGAAAAATTTTACAATCCAGCAAACAAGAGCAATCAGTTTCGGAATTCTTGAGCTTCCTAGGTTGTTTCTCCAGGTTTTCATCTAGCATTCAACTTGTCTTTGGGTCTCACAAAATCCATCATTGCTTTACACCTTACATTACATTCACATTTGTCTAAACTTGAGTCAAAAGGTCACTTGCTTGTCCTCATCATACTTTGTCAACACACTACATACAACAACATTTTGCTAAGTGGTCCCTCATCAAGGTCTATCACCTTTGGGTCTCATTTGGTCTTACTTAGAGTCAAGGTCAACTTACCTCATCAAGAGAAACTATCCTCTCTTTGGAAGCCACACCTACTCTACTACATACATACTTGGTCTTACACTTTGGACATTGCAAGTACACTTCAGATTCATTTACATTTCATCCAACTCTTGGTCTTCCATACTTTTTCCATTTTTCATCTAGTCTCACACATCTCGGTCAATACCTAGTTCATGGTTGAAACCCGCCTTCAAAAATCTAGGAGAGAAACTAAAGAGGCTCAAGAGTCCGTAAACATGAGTTCTTATGAGTATGACAATGATATCTTTTTCAATTCTGATCATACCACATTACCTGACATGGATGCCTATAGAAACATTCCAAATGTTGAGAAAATGGACACTACAAACAACAATGCTACACATAATGACAATATGGACAACTTTTTCGTACATTCAACAGATGTGGAAGAATCCATTATGAATCCCCATTTCAATCGATCGGTTGAGGAAATAATGAGGAGGGATAGACAATACTTCTTACAAATGATGGCACAAAGTGGAGCCAAGATACCTCATGATTTTGACATGTCTCAAATCATGGAAAATCGACCTTTGCAACAACCTCACTCCAACATGGATCAAAGAAGGCCTAATAGTGGAGGCAACAGAGGACCACATATGGTACCTGAATCACCATCATCTTTGCTTCAAAAACCAGAGGTCCCACATACACATGGTCAAGCATATGATACTCACCTTCATAGACCATTATGGAAGTCTTATGCAGAAAGATATGCTCAATCACATACCAATGCTAAGGATCAACCACCAAAGCAATTGGATATTCAAAGGCATGCTCAAAATTTGGACACAAGAAAACCCCATGTCAAATTTGGGGGCAACACATTAGAACGCGACATGCCTGTGGAGTATGGTATACATGGACAAAATAGATATGGCGTTCCTCAACATGAATCTATACCAAGTGGTCCATATATGCAGCATCACTATAGACTTCCTCCATATGAACATGTGTATGATCAATATCATCCATATATGCAACATGCTCCTCCTCCAATTGGTGCCTCAAGCATGGGGTATGGTCCAAGAAGTTGATCTCCACCTAAGAGCAATTTGGAGCAACAAATCAAGGACTTACAAAAGAAAATGGAGGACATAAATACACTGAAGCCAACATACACAATGAGAGACATATGTCCTTATCCATTTGACAAGAGCATTCCAATGCCTCCTTTTCCTACACACTTTGTGACCCCTAAATTTGATAAGTATAGAGGAAAAGGGGATCCTAAGACACATATAAGACAGTTTTTCATAGCTTGCATTGAGGTAGTAGCAGAAGAGACATATTTGATGAGATTATTCCCACAAAGCCTAGGTGATCAAGCTATGGAATGGTTCTCCCAACTTCCACCTGGTATTAAGTCATGGGGTGACTTAGCAGAGGCATTTATCCAACATTTCTCCTACAACATAGAGACAGACATATCAGTCACTACTTTGTGCAACACCAAGCAAAAAGAGGGAGAATCTTTTGCATCATTCTTACAAAGATGGAGAAATCTAGCCAGCGGATGCTCTTGTGAAATTCCACAAAAACAAATGGTAGAAATGTTCACCCAGAATGTTAACAAAGACATTGGCTATGATCTAAGAAAAGCTTGTTTGTCCACCTTCAAGGACGTTATTGAAAAAGGCTTAGCAACAGAAAAGGTCCTAATTGAACAAGGAGTCATCAAGATATTCAAGGAAAACAAAGATGACTTTAAAGGAAAAGACAAGCCAAGATTTTGGAATAAAAACAAGAACACAGTCAATGATGGTGTTGTTGATGCCAACACAGTGCGACCCAAATTCATTTTTTCTGGATCAAGTTCTACAAACAATCAAGTGAATACTCAAACAACTTCCAGATCACGAAGGAAGTACACCCCATTGGGAGAACCACTTGAGTCAGTTTTCAAAAAGCTAGTGGCAAAGGAGGTAATCACAGTTCTAGATTTTCCTCCATATGAACCAAAGGTTAAACCAAATTGGTGGAACGATGATGAGTATTGTGAATTTCATAAGAGCAAGGGTCATAAGACAGGAAATTGGCATTGACTGAAGAACATCATACAAGATCTCATTGATAGGGGTGACATTGAGATTGAAGGGCACTCATCCAATCAAGAACATGAGATGTTTAAGGAACCATTCCCAAAACATGATGAAGGAAAAGCTAAAGTCACAGATGATCAAACCAACTATACCAGAGCATCCTATAACTATGATTCAACTATCAATCACATTTCGATGGACAATTATGTCTCTACCATTATCATCAAGGACAAAACCCCTGAGAATTCTACCCATAGACCCAAGATCATTCTGAAAGGCATTGGATCTTCTTCCGAACCTACCTCTGAATGTCATGTTACAACCCATCGAGGTAAATTCACTTTGCAAGGTGCTCTAGCCAAGAACACCATTTCTTCATCAACCAAGCCTGAGTACGACCTTGTAGAACAGTTAGGGAAGACACCCGCGCTCATCTCCATACTTGAACTCTTACGCATATCCCCCGCACATAAATCCATTCTTGACAAAATCTTGAGAGAAACTGTTGTTCCTACTGATCTGAACGTGGACCAGTTTCAAGCCATGGTGGGATACCTTTCCATTCCACACTCCCTTACATTCATAGAAGCTGATGACGCCTCCGTAAGTCAGCCACATAATGCACCTTTACACATTGAAGCCTTCATACACAAACATAGAATCAAACGAGTCCTGATAGATGGAGGAGCAGGTCTAAACATTTGTACATTGAGCACTATTAAACAATTGGGATATTCTGACAAAGCTGTAAATTCTACAAACAAAATTACTATCAAAGCATATGATGATGAAGAGCGTTCATCCAAGGGCACAATAACTTTACCTCTTAGAGTTGGGCCAGTTACCAAGGATGTGGTTTGTCAAGTACTTTATCTTGATCTCACATACAACATATTGCTAGGACGTCCTTGGATTCATGAAATGAGCGCAGTCCCATCTACATATCATCGATGTGTCAAGTTTCCACACAATGGAGTTGAAGTGATCATCAAAGCCGATCCAAATCCATTCATATATTGCAACAATCTGCAACCTAGATCAGAAATAACAATCCCAGTCAATCGCCAAGATGTTCCTTCTTCAGCATATGTGGATCCAGAATCCTTGAAAGCTTCTACGTCAAAACAAATAGAGCTAAAAGAAAAATTCAAGATTAAAGACATGGGATGTGGTGAGTCTATCTTTCATGTTGACCAACTCCCACTATCTCCTAAGACATTCAATCGACAAGAACAACCTACAAAAAAATTTCAATGCCAAAGAATTGGGTGTGAACCACCTAGTGTTGTGGCTACTAAGTCCGAATGCAAATCTCCTCTAGTGGTGCAAGCATCTCTTGATATCAACAATCCTAAGAGTGGTTCCAACAAAGAATCTATTGAGCGTATCGCCAACCCTCTTGAGAACTCACATAGCCTTACCATATCATCCACTATTCCATTTCCACTCCACTTCCAGACTTGGATCAACAAGAATTACAAAAGCCCTTACTCATTGGGGATCAAAAATCAAGCTTTGAAAAGAAAAATCTAAAAGTCAAAAATAAAGAAAAGTCCTTTAGTCCAAATCAAAATCAAAAGCTATTGGACTCTGAAAAAAACAAGGTCAGGGATAAAAATCCTATGAAGCAAAAAGAGCAAGAGTTGATCTCCCCTAATATCAAAATAATTGGGGGCAAAAGTTCTAAAATTTCAAGTCAAAAAGCATACTTGTTGATCCTAAGTCTCCATCATGCTATCCTACTTTCACTTCTTTTCACAATCATAAGCCTTCATAACTCATCCACTTGTTTCGCACATCCTTTCCCGTCTAGAAATACATCATCGACCTTTAATGCAGCTTCCTTGAAGGACTTTGTTATCAGGGATACCCAAACTTCTTTAGGTGACACGCATATGGGCCTATGTAGTCCACACACTAGTAATTCTATCTCAATTCCTTTATCAAGGAAGACAGTCACTCAAGCTACACATCATTCAGTCAAGGAACAATGCAATTACAATCATAAAGTCAAGCCTCGCACATTTGAGGTAGGTGATTTGGTTCTCAGAGAAAACCCCAAAAATCAGCAAGACAGAGAGAAGAAGGGCAAGTTCGAACCAAATTGGCTTGGTCCTTACATCATTACAGCAGCATATGGATCTAGGGCATATCAGCTCTCAACTACAGAAGGTGAACCTTTGGAGGATCCTATCAACAGCATGCACCTTCGCAGGTTTTACACATAGCTCTTCAGAGTATCCTAATTCAAAAAATACAAAAAAAAATTCAAAAATTTCAAAAATACAAAAAAAAATCATAAAAATAAAAAATCGTTACTTGGTGAAAACCTGGCAAATAGGCGCCTTGTGACACAAAAAACATTGAAAAATCAAAAAAAGTAAAGAGAAATAATTTCGTCCAATGGTGAAAACCACTTCGGTGGCGCCCTGGGCAAGTACCATGGTGAAAACTGGGTCACCAGCGCCATGCATAGAGACATTGCTCCTCCCTCCTTCAGGATTCACTTTCATCTTTTCACTTTGCACACACTCACGACTAATTCATCCATAATAAACTTACCCATTCCCATCATGGCTTGTTATTGATCTACCCAAGATTGGTTAGCCATTCATAATAAACCTCCCTTTTCACCTCCCTTTCCATCCATAATAAATCAGATCCTATCTGTGGCTAAGGCAAATCCTACGTCTAGTGATGGGTGTGGAACTGAGAACATCACATGTTTTGAGGAGTACAGTTTCTTCCAGCTTTCTTCAGTCTATCCGCGCACAATCCACAATAAAGCAGCATCTGCATCACAAATCCGCAATAAATTTTTGTCTTCTTCGCAATAAAGTATCAGTTTCATGGATTCAGTCAGTTTCAGATGAGACACAGCAGCAACAATGGGCTTCAACAAATCAAATCTTTCAACAGACTCAG
This sequence comes from Cryptomeria japonica, assembly GCF_030272615.1. Lineage (NCBI taxonomy): Eukaryota > Viridiplantae > Streptophyta > Pinopsida > Cupressales > Cupressaceae > Cryptomeria > Cryptomeria japonica. Next base: position 817,150,989 of record NC_081411.1, on the reverse strand, counting down.
ACAACATATGGTTTAGTGCTATCTATCATTTCTGTGAAAGTAAACATTGTGACCACAATCAAATAAGACTTATACAAGTGACAAGAGACACTAAACTTGAGGACTACAGTGGATGTTGGTGTCGAGACTTGGTTTTCTTTTGATTTTATCTTTTTAGTGACATGTCTTTTAGCTTTTTCAGGATGTCTCTGACTAGAGATTCTATCTCCAGGATGTCTTTGACTAGAAAGGCAAGGATGGGGTATCGTCACCTATTTTTCTTTGTTGTCTGTGGATTGTCTCTTAGTAATGCTATGACTTGTCCAAGGATATGAGGACACTGTGAGTCTAGTATGAACTGGGGCATTCCTTGTTTGTGACTATCTTATCTCCATGCAAATAGGTACAATGACTTTCTGGGTCAAACATATGCCTCGATTGTCATAACCTACTTGCCATAATAAAGCTCAATGATGATAATGCACAAGAAGCTCTTTCACTTTCATATCTTCTATCTTCCATCCCCTTTCTTGATTGACTTCCATCGTTCTTCTTGAGTTCATGTAGCCTACTATCACATGACTGAGTATAATGACACACCAAAAACATTTGCATTTCATGTAGTTGCACCTGCATTACCACATATAAGCATTTCATACATACATATAGATATCACAACTGCATCACATCCTACACACAACACATGTTAGCACAATTTACATTTGCATTATCATATTCATCTGCATTACATACATTCGCATTTGCATCATGCATACACATATAAAAGAACAAAAATATTGCATTGCATCATATACATATTTGCATCCATATCATAAGCATACATCATGAAACATCTCATCACATAGGTACACATGCATATAGCTGCCGCAAAGATGAATCATCTCATATATATATATATATATATATATATATATATATATATATATATATATATATATATATATATATATATATATATATATAAAGTGTCATGATACAATGATGTCAAAATCATATGGCTACAATCACCCGCAGGTGTCTACATCATCATACAAAAATGGTACAATACTGATACATAGGGAGCCCTCTATGGCTATGATGAATTCTCTCCCTCAAAGCCAGTTGGCCTCGACAGAGTCTGAGCCCTAGAAGGACCCGCCCCAAGATCATCTCTCCTGGCCCATGTGTCCTCTGCAGCCACCCCTCATGTCGCCCTATCCGGACAGAGGAACCCACTGATAACTCCTGCCAACACTGTTGGTAGTGCTAATCCTGTCCATGTCATGGTATCCCATGCCACATGTCCCACCCTCATCTCCAGTCCTGGATCCTGAAACACTCATTTCAGGGCATCCTTGTCTCCGTCTCGATCATAAGGAATCAACTCCCCATCGATCAGTATCTATAGAATCCTGTATACATCCTCCAGGGTGATTGTCATCTCCCCCATTGGCAAATGAAAAATGCAAGTCGCAGAGTGTCACCTCTCTGCTAGTGCAATCAACAATCCCATGTTCGCTCGAAACTCAGGCACATACAAAATATGTCTCAATCCCATAGCCTCAATCGCAGCTCGGTCCTCGGCTGTCAACTCAGGTCACAATCTCTGCGTCGACGGGAATCTCTCTCGTGACTCCAGCATAGGCAAGTACTCCTACAGTCAAACAAATCAATCATCTCAGTCCTAGTGACACTCACTGTTCATCACAAAGTGTTGCTTCTATCCTGGTGGTACTCCCTGTTCATCACAAAGTACTACGTGTTTGGCACTCCCTGTTCATCACAAAGTGCTGCTCACATTTGCACTCACTGTTCATCACAAAGTGTTGCTCATATTTTAGTACTCCCTGTTCATCACAAAGTACTATATCTTGGCACTCACTGTTCATCACAAAGTGCCTTGATCTATCCTATCCTAGGGCCTCTGCTTGAGTGAATCCTCTTGAGTAGTTTCCTAATTGAAAACGTTTGTTCTATCACAGAATTGTCAATCCTAGCCCTATTGCTATCCTAGTCTTCCCTAGAGGACCTGCTTGAGTGTATCCTCTCAGCAGCTTATCCAATCGACAGCGTATGTTCATCACAGAACTGTCGATTTGACCTAGAAGACACAAATTCACATTTTTAGACACAAATGCATTTTCCTGACATAAACGCGCATTTATTACATTACCTAGTATGCATTAATGACAACAATAAATGCATCAAAGTACAAGGAGGTTTTGTGGTACTTACTGGCTCTCCTGCCTCTGTTGGCCTCTGGAATCAGCGAACGCGGTAGAATCTGTGAATCAAAGCCATCGCTGCTGACTACTGCTACTCTTTTTTCGCTCTGCACTCTGCTCTCTTGGATGTGTAGATGACAATGAGGATGTATTTCCCTCGTGGTCTATCTTATAGACTGCCCTAGCCCTCATTTCCCAAGTCAGTCTTCATTATCCCGTGACTCTGTCACTTTATCCGGTTAGTCCATTCTATCCTGTCTTTCTTATCGAGAGATTGTCTGCAATCTTTTCAGACATTTTCATCCAATCTCTCAAGGGGGCATATCATTCCCATCTTGGGGCAACTCTGTATTAGTTCATCTTATCTTCTTTGAAACAACGCGACAAGCCACATTGTCTCAAAGAGGGGCAAAATGTAGACACCCAAAATTGTCATGTCTAATTAAATAAATATTTTATTTATTTAATTATCTAAGCTTAATTCTTCTATTAATTAAATAAATCTTTATTTATTTAATTAATTCATTTATCCTCTTCTAGCCTTATTTCTCATTTAAATAAAGACATTTATTTATTTAAATTATCCTTTTCCTAAATTAAATAAAAAAAATTTTTTAATTTAATTATCCCACTTCTTCTATTAATTAAATAAATCTTTATTTATTTAATTAATTCATTAACCTTTTCTACCCATGACACATGTCATTCATCTCTTAATTCATACACTACCTACCCCTTTCATTATTTTATTATTTCTTTTACCTACCCTCTAATCATAGCCGACCTCCTTTTACACCTCTCAATCTTATCCCTCCATTTCATATAGTGTCTTCTATATAAGGAGATGCTTCCTTCATTATCAAACCCTAATCGTTCTATGCATTCTAATCAATCATTCTAATTACTTGATCAATTGACTACTTGACTACACTACGCTTTTGAACATAGGCGATCCTACTTGCAACCACATTCCATTCTTTGTTGAGCTCTTGTGCACATAAAATCTGAGAGCAAATATATCAAGCAAGATCAATGGAGATAGGAAGAATGGAGATCCAAACCCTATTGGGCATGTGATGGTATAATCTTTGTGATTTCGTTTGATTTGCATTGTCTTAGGTAATCTTCATATGTTATTGTGGATCTTTGTTGTTGTTAGGCTAGGGTTTTGTGGTTGAATTCATTTAGCCTTTCAATATTGTTATTATTGTTATCCATTTTCACCATATACACACACCATCCTCATTTATTAGAAAAAAGTAGAAATATGACAATGGTTTTGTAGAAGATGAGCAACCATATCAGCCAAGATTTATTTGTAAGAAAAATACCTATCACACAAAATATATCAAGAAAAGATAATATGCTATATAACAACCTAATAATTTTATATTATTGCAAATACAATATTGGAGATATAATTACGATGAATGAATGAATCCTTATAAAAGATGAATGAAACCCTTGGTGCAAAACCCTAAAGCTAAAATTAGGAGAACTAAAGAAATGCAAAGTAGGAGCTAAATTAAGCTCAACTATAGCTAGAAAACCAAACTCTAGATAATAAAAAGCACCTAAGTTAAGCTTATGTGAAAAAGTAATTAAAGGACCTAACTAATAAATAATTAAATAAATGTGTCCTAAGTACTCTAACACCTGCCCTCAAGATTAACTTAGGGATAAGCTAAAGAGATAATATGTGTATACACCTAAAAATGGTCTCAAGATAATTAATTAAATAAGCAGTTATTTAATTAATCCCCCTTCCTAATTTAATTGAATTCATTAGGCAATTTGATTAAATTCTCCCTTTCATCTACTTATTAATAAATCTAAGGATTTATTTAATAGGTTCGTTTCAATAGCCCCCTTTGATTAATTAATCCTCCCCTCACTTCAATCAGTTCTTCTAATCCTCTAATTAATTAAAACAAATCAATTTATGAGTTGTTGAGAATCAATTAGTCTTTTCCTATTATTTGAATTTTTAAATTCAAATTACCCACATGCCTCCTAACTTCTAACCACCTAACCAAACCATCTCTCTAACCTAACTCATTCCACCTAAGCTTGGGTTTGCCTAACCCTATCCTATCTTGCACATTCTAACCTCCTTATCCTAACCTCCTATGGTGTGGATATTTTCTTCTTGAGACACATGGCACTTTGGCCACATGTCTCCTCTCTTGGACACTTGCTCTTTTATGAGAAAAGCTCCTTGACACTTGTCACCACAAAGATGACAAGTGTCTCTTCCTCCAACCTCTTCTCCAACCTTCTCTAATTTCACCCTTGATATCTTCAGACTCAATCTTGACCATTGATTCCTGCCACCTCACCCCTGGCCTTGGAAATCCTATAAATATCTCCCATTTTGGAGCAATAAGGATCCCATCTCATTTTCATCTTATGCATTTTTACTATAGGCATATCCATTCTATCATATCATTTGAGCATTGTTATTATAAGCAATTGCATTTTAGATCTAGTTTAATTTGATCATTTTCTAGCATAATTGTTGAATCATGTAGCTTAATCAATCTCTTTTCTAGCTTAATTGCATCATCGCCATAGCTTAATCATGCATATCATTAGCTTAATTAGTCTCTTGGATCAATCTATCATAATCAATCTCATCATTGCATATCATTATCATTTCAAATCCTCCATCTAGGTGTAGTAAAGTCACTGGGATTGCTTATCCAGATCTGAGAGCAAATCCATACTCGCATCTCTTAGGAGGCGATAGGTTGCTTTGTCATGGTTCATCTTTGTTGGCTTATTATTTGCTAATCATGCTTGTAATGATCTATTGAGTGTGTGTTACAGCTACAAGTATCGCACATCACAGGAACGACATTTTGGCACCCACCGTGGGGCCAGAAATCTCATTTTTGGCCTCTCAAGCATCATCAAATCTTCATTTATGGCCAGGTCGAAATCAGAATCTCGTACGAGCTCCTTTGTGCACTCTGATGAGAATTTGTTCTAACTCGTACGAGCTTTTAAGGATATTGAATTGTCGTACGAGCTTTGTTTTGCACTCGTACGGTCACAAAAAGACACTCATACGATCAGGTAAATAGTGTCGTATGAAATTTCGCTTCTATGTTTTTAAAACAGTTTGCATTTTAGGGGTTTCATGCTTCAATTTGGTTATTACTAATGCTAACCCTGGTTTGTTTTATGAGTTTTTCGGCAACCTAACTGGTTTTTGTAGGACAATTGTCGAAGATTATGCTTGTCAAAGCTTCATTTCATCCAAACATCATGACTACAAATGCATCTATTTTGTAGGTTGCCTAGGAGGACTCAACCAAACTTTATGTCTTCTTTAAATTTTCTAGGCACACTTGATTTCGCTAATGGAAATGAACAATCATGTATTATGTGTTTTGATGATAGGCGAGTATGCTCTCACCTTTCTTAGGTGATCAGAAAGCTAGACTCATCCTTTGCTTTCATTAGTGCATATCTTTAGCGGGCCTGCCCTCCCAAGGAGCTAATAACTCTAAGCCATTAAGGTCAATGAGAGGGGAATGACCCAAGTGGGAACGGCTAACGCCAAGTACTCCAACCCACTATAAAATAAATATGATTTGATGAAAATCAAGTCAACGACAATGCTCAAGAATAACTCTCCTCCGTACCTTCGGGTATATCAAACCTTGGTTTTCAAGGCTGGGAGACTTCTTCATTGAGTATTATACCCCGACACGCCGAACAAATACCTTACTAGTTTCAATTAAATTAGAAGCTACCCAATTCACCTTTGAAAGGGTGATAATCTTTGTGCAAGAGAGATAGTAACTCTCCCAAGACACTTGCCATATCGTGCCCCCATTAGCATTTGGAGTCAGATAATACGGCATTGAGAATCCATTGTGTGAGACTCAATGGTCGTATTTTGATTAGCTATTGGGTGTGTACCTAAGCTTGCAAGCAAAGGTTTTCTCTCTTAGCCAGCTTCCTTAGGTAGCGTAATGTGCTTGAGGTCACCTATCATATCGTGTGTTTGTCGTGTCTTCATACCTAAAATAGAAAATCAGACATTTAAAACTAGAAAACATAAGCAAAACAACAAACTTCAATGATCAAAAATCTATCCAAACAACATTTTTTACCTTTGTTCTGTCTTGAGTCGTATGAGCTTGTGTTTTGTCATACGACCCTTCTTGTTTATCGTATGGTTTAGAAAGTTTTGTCGTACGAGGTCTCTGGTTTATCGTTTTGCTCAGTGGGAATTGTCGTTCGAGCTTCTACATTGTCATATAAAATTCCTGATTTGTCGTATGGGCATGTATGTATTGTCGTCTAAAGCTGCTTAAACTGTCGTACAAATTTTTGTCTCTATTAATCCAGAGTTGTCTTCTTGCACATCTTTTTCAAGTCTGTCCTATTTGCTTGGTCAATTTGCAGTGATCATAAACACCTGTTATCTGTCATTTTGTGCTTAGATTGTCTTCTTTGTTCTCCTTTTCAAGTTATCATTTGTCAAAATTGGATTCTAAAGCTAAACACCTCAATATTTTCAAGTACTCACCCTCAACAAGTTCAAGATCTAAACATCTCAAAGTGCATCATCACCCTCTTTGATAAATTGATCACCCAAAACATAGTTTCTCATCAGGATCTATCATCCTTTATCATGAAACTACAACGTTTGGTCAGGATAACCTTGTCCCACATCGTAAAATATATCGTTCCTATTGGACTTGGTTTTTATCAAATCATCATCATTGCACTCCAAAACCGAAGATCAAAAAACTTGCAAACTTTTAAACACTTGAACCATCTTTTTGTGTCATATCACTCTATCGCATTTGCATTGACAGTTGATCCCTTATCAAAACAACTTTTAGACAATTGAATCCTAGCACAATATCTAAGACACATGTATGCCCATTTTAACTAGAGCTTAGAGACGAAAGATCTCAAAGATGGAAATCGAAACATTGGAAATAACTGAAGAACATAGAACCATGGAACATGAAGATGAAATACAAGTTGAAGAAGAAATAACATAACAACATGTCAGAGACATCAAAAAGGATCCCCAATTTGATAAATTTATGGAGAAAATATTGCAGGGAGACAAAGAAAAATACTTCCTAATGTTAGCAAGAATTGGTGCTACACTCCCCTAAGATTTTGATGTGAACAAATTGACACAAAATAAAAGTGACCCTCCTCCTAGTAATGAACAATATGAGGATACTTTTGGTCTTAAAATGAATGACACATCAATTCCTAGTAACACGAGAACCAATGAAGAAACTTACATTCCCAAAAGAGATGAAGTAGAAATTTTGAATACCATTCAACCCAATCAAGATACAAGAAGGGGTAGAGATGATACAAGAAGAGAACAAGATCCTCCTAGAATGCAAAATCATGGATATGCAAGAACAAATCATGTTGATAATCCTATCACAACTCTCACACAACAAATACAAACATTGCAAACACAAATTCAAAGATATGTAGAGAGGAAATGTTAGAAGATACTCACTTCAAGAAATTTGTCCTTATCCATTCGACAGAAATCTAAACATGATACCATTTCCTATAGGTTTTGAAACTCCTAGATATGAAAAATATGATGGAAGCACTGACCCTCAAGATCATATACGAGAATTTTGCACAATGAATATGGAGTTTGCACATGAGGATGCCTACTTGATGAGATTATTTCTGAAAAGCTTAACTGGACTAGCTATGGAATGGTTCTCCAAACTTCCACCTGGAATCAAATCATTCTCATAATTGGTGGATAAGTTTGTTTCACAATAATCTTACAACATACAACATGAAGTAACAATGCTAGACCTATGTAATGCCAAACAAAAGAGTGGAGAACCTTTCATGACATTTTTACAACAATGGAGATGGTTAACTTCATGATATCCTCGTACAGTGCCAGAGTATGAAAAAATGGACATATTCATCGACAACCTAAATGATCAAATGACTTATCATATAAAAATGCAAGGAAATCAAAGTTTCAGAAAGATTATTGATAATGGAATTAGAATGGAGGAAGCCATGATAAAGAAAGGTGAATTGAAAATATACAAAGATGGAGTTCATCCTCCTAACAACACTAATAACAACAATCACAATGATAAGCCAAAGTTTTGGAATAGAAATCATAATGTCGTCAATGATGGAATAGTGGATAACAACAATGTGAAACCAAAGTAACCGGTTTGTAATTTATCCCATCACTCAACAGTGGCTCAGCAAAACAATCATCACCAAAAAGCAACTATCAAAAAAATCTTTCAAAGGCAATTTACAAACATTGGTGAACCCCTTGGGTCAACACTAAAGACACTTCTCGCAAACAAATTGATTACTTTACCAAAAGAAAGGAACTACGAACCTCAAGTAAAACCACCTTGGTGGAATGATAACCATTATTGCGATTTCCATCGAAACAAGGGACATCACACAGATAATTGTCAGTGGTTGAAACATGTCATCCAAGATTTTATTGATAATGGAGTAATAACAGTGGATGGACATACAACAAATGAATTTCATACAACTTTTAAAACTCTGCTTCCAAACTATGAGAAGGGTGAATCATCAACAACAAATAATGGTAAGGGTAAAGCGAAGGTAAATTACGCTCATACATATGATAATGTGGTAAATATGATTATAGTTAAAGAAAAGCAAAATCAAGAACCTTCTCATGCTATCACAAGAAGCAAAGCTAAAGTTGTTTTGTCGGGTCCTACAACAAACACATCATCCACTACCAAACAATACAATCTAGTGGATCAATTACAGAAAACACCTGCTCAAATATCCACCTTGGAACTTTTAAAGCTTTCACCTGCACACAAAGAAATTCTTGAACGAGCATTAGTAGATACAACAGTGTCTAAAGATCTGGATATAGATCAATTCCAAACCATGGTGGGACACCTCACAACCCCTCATTGTTTATCATTCACTAAAGAAGATGACATGTCCCTGCAACATCCCCATAATTCTCCCTTGCATATCAAAGTCATCATTCATAAGACGCAAGTTAAACGCGTCCTAATAGATGGAGGAGCTGGTTTAAATATTTTCTCTTTGAGTCTAGTCTGTGCTTTGGGTTATTCAGAAGATGCAGTTGATCCCCAGAAAAAATATCACCATAAAAGCCTATGGTGAAGAAGAGAGTTCCTCTAAAGGAATTGTGATGTTACCCATCAGAGTGGGACCTTTGCAGAAAGACACAGCATGCCAAGTTCTAGACTTAGACTTATCATATAACATACTCTTGGGGAGACCTTGGATACATGAAATACAAGTTGTGCCATCAACATATCATCAGTTCTTAAAGTTTCCCTACAATGGGCAAGAAATCATGATCTCAATAGATTCAAATCCATTTCAGTATTGTAGTAATCTCAAACCATCTCAAGAAGTCATTGTTCCTCATAATAGGGAGGCATCATCTTCAAACACACAATCTAAAGAAAAATCATTTGCCTCAATTTTGTCAAGTGTGGAAAAACAAATGCATCTAAGAGATCAAGGGAATGGAGAATATTCAATATCACAATTACCACTTTCTTCTAAATCCTTTGGAAAACCATCAAACTCTAAACAACAAAAAATTATAAAACATCTTCTGATATTTGATGGAACATTCGTTAGTGTTGGAACCTTATTAGAGGAAACTGTGAAGAATGAGAGCTCTATTTATAGGGAAAATAGGGCAATGGATGGTCAAGATTGGATAATCTTAACAAGGGCAAGGATTGAAAGTTAATCAATCCATGTTTACAATTCTCACCAATGAAATGGTGACAATTGTCAACAAGAGACTGCTTGAGAGGAGATATAAGAAGCATTAAATGCTTGAGAAGACATGAAGGTTACCTTAGGAGGTAAGGGTTAAGGTTAGGTTAGGGTCATCCATTGATAAAGCTTTTACCCAAAGGGTAAACTCTTGTGCAAGGGTTAATAGGATAACCAAGGTTAAAGCCATGAATGCTTGATGAGACCCTTGGGTTAGACAAGGGTTAAGCTAGAGAGAAAGTCTCTAACCATGCAAGAAGGTTGATTTTTACCATTAATGGTTAGGAAGACTTTGTGGACAAATTTGTAAGAGTCCTTCCAAATTTCGGGGAACTCAACAAGTTAACTCGTTGAATGGATAAAGCCCTTAATGCATTTCAAAGACTTTGGAGGCTTTGAGAAGTGACTTCCCTTTGCTTGGGATTGTGACAATAATTAAGAGATGGATTAGGCTAAATTGGAAGTGATTAGAAGAATTTAGAAGGGGGTTTTGGAGGCAAGTGGAAGATGTAGGAAAATGCAAGTGGAGGAAAAGTATTTCAATTGAAATAAAATTACTTTATTACAACTAAATAGATGCAACTTGCATGAATACAAGCGAGGGATTTAAATAAATAAATGAGGTTTATTTATTTGCAATGATCAATTAAATTAAATGTGAATTTAATTAAAAGGGGAGAAAGGGGAATTAATTAAATAAAGTGATTTATTTAATTAAAGGCTAGAAAAGGTTTAGATGAATTTAATTAAATAAATTGAGTAATTAATTTAATCAAATAGATGAATGTGAAGAAATTAATTAAATAGAATTTAATTAATAAGGGGAATGAGGTTAAAATGCATATTAAATATTCGTTTAGGAAAGTGGTCAAATTTATACGTCTATAGATACTACATGTTGTTTTTGACCTATAATTATCTTTAGAAAACTTAAAACTTATCTCACAATTAAATTGAGATCACGAAATTCAACAATGTTTCATGTGAAGATTCAAAGTTTTTCAATGTTGTTTGAAGGGAAATGAGTTTTCATAACAATGCAACCTATTGAAAATTAGATTGTAAAGTGGAAAATTGGATCCTAGTGACTCCCCACCTAGGAGAGAGAAAGGAAGCCACTAGGATGATTTTCACTTGGGAAGAACTTTATATTCAAAAGAGGGGTTGAATCCACTAGATCCAAATCCAAGATCTAAATACTAAGTGGATTGCAAATGGTTGAAGTGCGATTTACCCTCTTTTGTAAATGAGGAAGTTGACTTGTTGACTATGTGGAAAAGAGAGAGGAAATAAGTGAAAGAGATGCTACCAATTCGGGATCACGCTGTAAGTTTAGATCTAAGCTAATTAAACTGACGCGGATCTGCCTTGCAAATTTGGAGAAAAGTCGTCGAGACTGTGGTAGAAATGTACATGGTCCGCCAAAAAATTTGCAAAATGAAAAGGGTTCTTCCATCTTTGCAAATGAAGCCCAAACCTGCAATTACAGCCATGCACCTACAACCTACACACAAAAAGAGAAGAAAAGGGGTTTTGAGGATAGGGGTTTTCCTCAGTCAAACCCCGATTGAGGAATCAACCTAGAAAGAAAGTAATTGCAAATGCTTGAATGTAAACAATGGATATGTATACCTTGTAGATCTGCAACTTGTTGATGACAATTGCTTTACATCTTGAATGTAATCACAAATGTTGTATGAAATGGCATGTAACATGACAAAACCCTAACACACACATGCTTGCAAATGAATGTTATAATGTTGCTCCAATGGATGAATGAAGAACACTTCAATGCTTGATGATGACCTTGAGATCTTGTATCTTCTCCTTATGCTCTCTATTCGTCTATGCGCTATCCATCCATTCATCCTCTGTCCATGAATGAGGGTATTGAATTCCCTTTTATACATGCCTCAAGGATTAACTTTCAACCATCGAAGACCAACAAAGTGGAATAACAAACGCCGAAGACAAGAAGTGCATAGGAGATCGGGAAACCCAAAAATACGACCACCCTAGGAGATGGGGACAGGGGTGCCACGCCACTACCCTAGGGGGATAGGGGCACCATGCCATTGTCCTGGGGGGGACAAGGGTGCCATGCCCCTGTCCTGTCCTATTTTAGGGCCCAGACAAAGTCAAGAGTAAGTAGAAGACATGGAGGAAGGGAGAAAGGTTAGAAATGCATAAATAGGTCTTGGTTAAGGAAGTATATATTGTTGCCAAAGTGAGGACCCCAAATATGGTTAAAATTTCAAGGGTCATAATTTTATGACACTACATAGATAAACAGAACATGTAACCTGAATTTACTATGAAATTTTCTTGTTATGGAAAGCATTAATGAGACAAAAACAAAGGATTTAATGGTAAATCACAATATTATGATCAAATTATTCATATGACTATGATAACACAAGAAAATATTAAAGAGGAATTTGCTATCTTTTACTGAATACTGAAAAAGGATGTAGTTACAATGCTTGAAAATCTGGAAATGAATAAGCTACAATGCTTTGCTACTGTGTGTCTAAGCAGAAAATAAAGAACTAACTTAGAAACGAGGGAGAGAGAAGAATAAATAGAAAGAGGCTTCCTTCCTAACTGAAAGAAGGAACTAGTATTGAACTCCTAGAACTCAACTTGAACTATTGCTCCTCATTATTGTTTCTATCTCCATCCTTCGTGATTGAAATGCTTTGGGTAAAGATTTCTTGAAAACCATGCAAAAAGGGGTTGAGAATTGTCTCAAACTGATAGTCAACCACTGCAAAAGAAGTCCCATGTGGTGACTGACCCATGTGGGGCCTCTAATTGCTCTTGTATTGTTGGAACTACTCTTAAACACTCTTTTCTTAGGCCTCAACTAATGATATCATTGGAACTCCACCTCTTATCAACTCGTTTGCTTGATATCTTAGGGGTTGCATTGCATAAAGGACTTGGAGTTGATCTTGAGGTTAACCAAACCTCATGATATGTTGGGTTTCTTTACAATATCAAGCTTAGATGTATATTATGAATGCCTTTTTGCTTGAACTGTTATGACTGCACATACTGAAGTGATGAATACTAAGAGGGGGGGGTGAATTAGTATACCAAAAAACACTGCACTTAAACACTTAAACAGTCTAAAGATAAATCGGTAAAACAATTTAACAGACAAACCAATTATCACACATGCAAACCAAAATGCAAATAAAGCATTCACCCACAGAAGCAATACAACCATAACACAAGATAATTGACGTGGAAACCCAAATGGGAAAAACCACAGTGAGATGGAACTCACAAGTCACTATCTGCAGAATAGAAACCAGATCTGTTAAGGTCAGACCGGTTAAGGTCTTACAATGTTCTTCACCAGAACAGATCTTGTTAGGAATCTCAATCTCTGTTAGGAGATAAGTTCGATCAAGGACTACCTTGCTAGAGGATTTTAGATTCACATAGGTGAACCACCTTGTTAGAGGATTTTACAAAAGGCTTTTGGGCCTACCCGGTTAAGGGCTACAGACTTGTCAAAGATGTGAGTAATCAACAAGTGTTTGATCTATCTAATAGCACAGACTGCTTGGTTAGATCCTTGATAGCTCATTCTTAATGCATTCCTGCATTACTTCAGTCTTCTACACATTCATATTCTTTCCAACTTCACAACCTCCTTAAACCCTAGCCGCAACATCGACTATCGCAACAACAATAATAACAACACCCTAAAACCCTAGACATGATGTCCTTATAAAGGAAACTAATTTCATGTCGGTCCAATGGGATTGCATTACAATTTCCTAGGTTCAATGAACCTGGACATACTAGGTAGTACGTCACAAAAAGCATCGCTACAGTGTCAGCACCGTCAAACAATCGGTGGATTGGTAACTCATCACAAAATGCCAGTTGGTAACTCATCACAGAGTATTACCGGTTCATACAAAATACCGGTTGTTAGTTTATCAAAAATGAAGACTGGTAGAAATGTGTTATGTAGCTTTAATCCCTCATACCACTTGAGGTCAACATGCCGCTTTGGACTGGTGAACACGTTCTGCAAAACATCAATCGTCTAATGACTAATACAACATACTTGCAACATATCAGTTGGAACAGATACCGGTTGTGTTCTAACTCATACATATAAAGAGGATCTTAATGCAAGTGTGTGTCCATCAATGACAATCACAACATGAACATCAAGAATGCCAACAATCTCCCCCTTTGGCAATGATGGCAACACTTAGGAAAATAAAATTTTGAAATCTAAGTGTTTTACAACAAAATTATGCCATTAGCAAAATTGCTCCCCCTAAGCATATACACTATCCCTTTAACAATACAATGAATAGAAATTTTGCATACAGAGCATAAACATTGAGATATCGGAGCAGATAGCATATATCAAAGCATATAGCAAAATTTTTAAATATCAGATACTTCTCCCCTTTACTTCTCCAAAATAGAATACTTCTCCCCCTTTGCCAACAATGACAAAGTACTGCTAAGCAACCCTGTGTCCATTTGATATATATAAATAATAATAGTTTATGACAATAAGGAATAGTACTTGTCAAAAACAGATTTATAGTCTTGCAAGAATTGCTTCATTGATAGAGACCAAGACTCAAGTAGGGAGGAGGCCACTTCTTTCTCTGTTTGCATCTGGGAGACTTGTTCTTCCATGGCATCAACTATGCTCATCTCCTGTGTAACTGTCAAGGCATCCAGGTTCAAATAACACTTCTGAATAATTTACAGATGTGGAAGTAAAACCAGTTGTAGCTCCTACAAATCTCTAGACCGTGTGTTGATCTCTTGCTCCATTTTGGCTGACTGGATCTGAAACCGGTGAATGGTTTGCCCATAAGTTGCAAAGGAATCATAAGGCAGCTTGAATGTGCTCAAGTAAGACTGTAAGTCTATTTGAAGCTTTTGCTTCTGAGCTAGCACATCATCATAGAACATATGGGGTTGACAAATTTTGTTGAGTAGCATATTCCCCTCATCTAGAGCGTCCCTTATATCCTTTTGTTCTTTCTTCAGTTTAGACCGGAGCTCATTCAACTTTTTCACCAGAGCTATATTAAGAGCCTTTTGATGCTCCTTCTTGACATTTGCCTCAGCACCTGATCATCCACTACTGTGCATAGTAGCTTAAGCTTTGCTAGTGATGAATTAGTGTTTGGAAGATTTGTATCGGGTATCAAACCGGTAAGCATATCCACAGCAGCTTGGATTACATATTGCTCCTTCTTCCGTCGTATGTTTTCAAGGCGCTCTTGAGCTACCTTGATGCTCTGCATTAGCTTCGATTCACTTGCAAACTGGAGATCGATAGGACTGGGGATATCAGCCAGTTTGGTTTGATTCCCGGTTGCCTTCGGAGTCTCCATCTGTGTGCTCTTCTCCGCTTCTCCTGTCTTGTCCTTTTTCGCTTTCTTTTCTTCTTCTTCCTTCTTTTTCTCTGCTTCCTTCTTCTTCTCCTCTTCTTTCTTTTCCTTTTCCTTTTCCTTCTTCTTCTTTTCTTCTTCCTTCTGCTTTTCCTCTTCTTTATCTTCCTCTTTCTCTAGAACACTTTAGCTGGTGCAGCTTCTGGTTTCTTCTTAGCAGGTGACCGCTTGGTCACTTTTGGAGTTGCAGTTGTAACCGATGTGGATGCTGTAGGCACTGCCTTTGCCTTTTTCTTTGCCAGTTCCTTTTCTTTCATTATTGGTGGTTCCTCAACCGGTGCTATCCTCTCCAAGTAGGTGTCGGTTCTCTTCGCCTTAGGATCAAGCGGTGAGGCAATAAGGGTAGAGGCATACCCTTCCAGCATGTCGTACATCACTTCATAGCCCATTGGCTCCACTTCTTCCATTCTAGGCTCAACAACCTCCATTATACATTTGTCTACTTAGATGGTGAAGCAGATATCATCTTCATATTTCTTGACAATGTCTCTTGATATCCTCACTCTTTGGCTCATCTTCCTTCTGAACTCATCAAAATACTTGTTCAGAATATCAAGGTAACCGGTTCCAAGTGCTTCAATGCTTTCCTTGATTTGCTTGGTTACCGGTTGGTCACTAGACCACTGAACGTCTCCTACTCCTGGGAAGTATCCTTGAAAGTAAAAGAACAACCCAACCAATAGTTGTCCAAACTTGAACCTCAGTGCATTATCTTGTTTGATTGATTTCAGGTTCAGTAGGAGTTGCCTATGCAACCGGTGCATAGATCGAATGATGCATCCTCCTTTATCATCTGATAAGCGGCATTTACCACTGCAGCAGATACAGAGTTGATTCTGCTAGCTGAGAACGTCCGGTAGCCTATCACCATGCAGGCATACTTAACCAGATCATTCTTGATTGAATTTACAGTCATGCCCCATGAGTCACTCACTCAACCGGTGATCTTGGACATCTCAGTTTTGCTAGCTGTCCTTAGGGCTAGCACATCCCCTATATTGCAGAAACCGGTGACGACATTAATTTCCTGTGGCATAATATCATGCGTTCTCTCCAGGTACATCTTGTCACCATGGACCCTGCTCATAATAATCCTTATATGATCTTCTGTGAAATCCTCCAAGAAGTAAATAGCATTGCGGAGTTTCTTCTTCTCCAGAATACTATACTCTGGTTTGATCATCTTATCTTGTCCACAAAACAAACCTAGCTGAGTATGGATAGCTAGAGACCCTAGGTCTTCGAGTTTACAATCAATATAATCTGAGATTCCCTCTTCTTCTATCACTCCAGCCAGAACTTGTGATAGGGCATTATATTTTGACTTCCGTTGAATAAAACTTTCAGACTCAATAGATGCACTAGAACTGGTATGAGATGCGGAAGCCATTGTAGATATTTTAAGAACTCAAGAAATACCTTTCAAAACACGCGAATTTAGGGCTTTTTGATTCTCCTTCACTCCTCACTTCATCGGTAGCTGAATCACCGCTTTGTGTTCTCCACTTGACCGTTTGCTATTTGAATTTGAATCTCCTTTGCAGTTTCTCAATTTCTCCAAATCTCTACTCAAATCGCCTTTTCGTCACTCTTCTCTTTGAAAACCTCTTCTTCGCTCGGAAACTGATAGTGAGAAATTATTTTAAAAATGCTTTTAAACATAGTCCTCACCTACTGTCATTAATGCTACTCCATTAGGGCATAAACCCTAATTTGCCTTTTTACCATTTCCGGTCTTCTGCCAAGCGACAGGTATCATATACCAGTTAAGGTCTTTTCCCAATATAAACCAGGGGTTCGAAAACATTTTGCCGTTTGCTCCCCCTAAACCTTTTGAGGCTTAGTTTGCTAGTTCCGATATTTCCACACTAGGTGCAGATACCGATTACTCTTCCAACATTACTGGTTTCCTCTTCCAAGTTTTGTTCATGTCCACTTGAACTATTTCAACATCAATTCTTCCTTCCTGAGTGACTAATATATCATCAGATATACTCTTTCTGCTTCTGCAGAATCTTGCAATGTGACCCAGTTTGTTGCAGTGATAGCAAACCAATCCAGTTGCTCTCCAAGGTCCATTGTTCATGTTTTCATTCTTTCTTCTTCATGTTGCAGTAGTGTGACTATGATCATGATAGATCATTCAATTTTCTCTCCATCCAGTTGCCACTTGATGGCCACCACTTCTTGGCTGATGATTGAAGACGTTAAACCGGTTGTGATTCAGGTTCACAAAAGGTTCAGGACCAACTCCTTGGGTCCTCTGAGGATATCTTCCAGTGTCATTCATAACAGACCTGCATTCAAATGCTCTATGCCCATACATGTTGCATGCATAACAATAACCATTGAACTTATTGGATCTAGGTACATTGTTAATAAAGTAAGGAAAATTATTGTAGGCTTTGCTCCTACATACATTAGCAGTGTGTCCTTCTTTAAGACAGTTAAAGCAAACAGGTTTGAATTTTTGCTTACCTTTTCCTTTGAATGTTGGTTGCTTCTTTGATGCTTCAGCATTTGATCCTAAGGATTCTCCTTCCTCATGTCCAGAGAAACCAAGTCCATTGGTATTCTTTACCGGTCTAGCCGACTCAAGCTTTTTCTCTAGCTTGACAGAACTTTTGCTGAACTTAGCAAGTATTTCCTTTGACTCGGAGAGTTCTTTGGAAATAGCAGCATTTGTTTCCAACAGGTTTTTATTCTCAGAGATGGCAGTGTTCAATTCTCCTTGCATGTCTTCCTTTTCCACCTTGCTTGCATGGAGTTGAGCATTTAGGGCATTCATCTCTTGTTTCAACTTGGAGATCTCACAATCTCTTTCTTTCACTAGGTCTTCAGTTTTTTTCCTATTCTCAAGCTCTTGACACATCCAGATAGTCAGTCCTTCCAACTCCTTTCTCAAGTTGGAGTTTGATTCATTCAACTTATTTACTTCTGCAATTAGGGCTTCCATGTCTACTTCATCAACAGAACTATTTTCAGTTAGCTCCATCAGCTTTTCTGCATGTTCTCTCATTTTTGCTTAAGATGCCTTGTATTTGACCATAAGATCATCATAGGCTTGCTCAGACTGAGTGAGCCGTTGAGTAAGTTCCCTCAAGGTGTATTCCCCCATATCTCTTTCCAAGTGGTTAAACTTATAGAAAGGTAGGCTCTGATACCAATTGATTAATACTAAGAGGGGGGGGGGGGGGTGTGAATTAATATACCAAAAAACACTGCACTTAAACACTTAAATAGTCTAAAGGTAAACCGGTAAAATAGTTTCACAGATAGACCGATTATCACACATGCAAAATAATATGCAAATAAAGCATTCACCCACAAAAGCAATACAACCATAATGCAAGATATTTGACGTGGAAACCCAAATGGGAAAAACCACAGTGAGATGGAACTCACAAGTCACTATCTGCAGAATAGAAACCATACCGATTAAGGTCAGACCGGTTAAGGTCTTAAAATGTTCTTCACCAGAACAGATCCTGTTAGGAATATCAATCTTTGTTAGGAGATAAGTCTGATCAAGGACTACCTTGCCAGAGGATTTTAGATTCACAGAGGTGAACCACCTTGTTAGAGGATTTTACAAAAGGCTTTTGGGCCTACCCGGTTAAGGGCTATAAACTTGTCAAAGATGTGAGTAATCAACAAGTGTTTGATCTATCTAATAGCACAGACTGCTTGGTTAGATCCTTGATAGCTCATTCTTAATGCACTCCTGCGTTACTTCAGTCTTCTACACATTCATATTCTTTCCAACTCCTCAACCTCCTTAAACCCTAGCCGCAACATCGACTATCGCAACAACAATAATAACAACACCCTAAAACCCTAGACATGATATCCTTATAAAGGAAACTAATTTCATGTCGGTCCAATGGGATTGCATTACAATTTCCTAGGTTCAATGAACCTGGACATACTAGGTAGTACGTCACAAAAAGCATCGCTACAGTGTCGGCACCGTCAAACAATCGGTGGATTGGTAACTCATCACAAAATGTCGGTTGGTAACTCATCACAGAGTATTACCGGTTCATACAAAATACCGGTTGCCGGTTTATCAAAAATGAAGACTAGTAGAAATGTGTTATGCCGCTTTAATTCCTCATACCTCTTGAGGTCAACATGTCGCTTTGGACCGGTAAACACATTCTGCAAAACATCAATAGTCTAATGACTATAATACAACATACTTGCAACATATCAGTTGGAACAAATACCGGTTGTGTTCTAACTCATAAATATAAAGAGGATCTTAATGCAAGTGTGTGTCCATCAATGACAATCACAACATGAACATCAAGAATGCCAACATGAAGCATATCCATGATATTTGTGATATTTTACAAAAAGACCTCCATGACTGAAACAATGGTTAGTTCCATGAGTTTGACTGTTATAAAACTTTGTGGCTTTGTGACTATCTTGCCATACTTACTCTGTTCATCTCTAAGGTTGCTATTCTCTTTGTTTAACAAAAAGCATTCTTTGTCTTCAAACACATTATTGACCTCTTTACTAGGTATTTCTTTCCTCCATTAATGGATTATCCTACCATAGATCTGCATTGGACCCATCATGATAATAGGCTTATCATTTGTTACTTTGACGGTCATTGTGATTTCTATCTCTGACCTATCCTTTTTACATAGTTTGAATACATTGTCTTTTGATTACTATGCTTAAGAGTCTTGTAGGTCTTTGTCTTTCCTTTGTATGAAATGATCTTTCATGACTTTGTCACTGCTAAGACTCCTGTTGCAACATTCATGACTTCTTGTCTTTGTATTGTCCATGCTTATGTCTAAACACCTTCAATGTTGGTGACTATCTTTTTGATCATCGGGAGTGTTGTAATGGTTATTATGATAACCTTTCTCTTTAATTGTTTGCATATCAGTAACTAGTTTTTTATTATTATTACTACTTGACTACTTAAGGTTCTTATAAAGGTTTTGATATGAACCTTTATTCTATTTGTTTTACTCTTCATCTTCTATTTTGTACTCTGTCTCATTGCTTAACTGCTATATTAAACCTCTGAGAATTTTCTTTGTGGTTGTTATAATCTAAGAACTTTGGTTGTCCCTCTTCCTATTTAAACAAGATGCTATGAGTCTCTATCAATGTTGATATTATTGTGACTTGTCTATTATAGCTAGTGTCCATAAATCTTGGTAGTGATATTGTGAATGACTACATTTTCATGACTTGATTTGGGCAATAGCTTTCCTTATTTGCATTATTTTATTGCCTGCTATGATTTGTTTATCATGGTGACTTAATGACAGTCAAGAAGAATATTGTGACTACACATTAGGCCTTCATGGACATCATGGACATATAAAAATCTCCTTTTGACTATTCTAAAAACACTATGAATGGTGCTTTAATTTGATAGATTACCCTTTCTTGATTCAAGATTGTTCTTGTGAGTTTGATGCTACTATCGTGATAGTGATTTCTTGTTGTCTTGTTCTTCTTGGTAAAAAAAGCCTTTGTCTTCATTAAGCATTTTTTTAAAATAGTGTGAAAGGTTGTTTCTCTATGTTTCTTCTTACTATGATAGTAGTTTATTCATCTTTTTTCTTTGATGGTCAATGTTGCCATCTATCTTTGTTGTTTCTTTTGATTACTTCAAGACAATGAATAGCTCTCTTATAGTCTCATGGCATGACTTCATTTTGCTTGAACAATGTATTTGCTTCTAGAATGACATCATTCATGGCAGAGTAAGGATTGCTCTTACTTTGTTTCACTGCATCAAAGACTTTTCATTATTTTGTGCTCTAAATGACTGTGATCTTCATTGTTCTGGAAATCTCAGATGCTACTGCTATATAGTGATCTTTTTTGTTGATAGGGATGTATCCTTTGTCAGTGCTTTTCCTCTAGATATTCTAGGTGACTCTGACTTCTTCATGAAGACCTTATAAAGATTATGACTGCTTAGAGCTTTCTAGCTTTATCAATGTGTTTTGGATCTTGATTGTCTTCTTGTGGTTGTGACAAGTTCTTTGAAGTGTCCATGGCATACTATTATAGGTCCTTGACATCTTATGAATGAACTTTAATAATCTTTAACACGCAACTTTGTGATTTACTGTTGGTAAATCTCTTCATACTCACACTGTGAACCATCAATAACCATAGAGTTGTATTTCCTTTCTTTTGAACTATCAAACTCTCTTTGATTTAGATCTCTGAGATTTTATATTAATTGCATGAGACCTATGGACCGATCTTATTTTTACCAACCCTATGACAATTCTCTCTTATTTTACTAATGTATCCTAAAATACTATCTCTCTAGGGTTTTAAAGATCATGCAAAGGTATTTTAGTTCTTTATGAAGATAAACAGAAGCAAGAAGACTAAATAAATTAGAGTGAACCTAAAATAATGATATGCACGAGTTTTCATATACTTTATCTTGTTAATCTCTGACTTTTTTCCTCCTTTACCAAGCTCTTTCACTTGAAAACTTTGAAAGGCCTCCTCAACTCCTTCAAAAATTGAGAATACATCGAAGCTCCATCCATTTCTCATCAAATGAAGTGTACGTGGAACAGTGAATTCTGTAAGATCTGCCTGTTGAAGGCTCTTTAGTAAAGACACAATGTAAACCCTAAAAGTCACGTGAAAACTTACACCTTCACCTTTATATCTCCCTCCAAACAAGCCTTCTCAACTCCATGTTATGTGGTAGTTCCTTTTCCTATAAATTTTTAAATTCACTCAAAACATTGCATGGCCTTTAATTGAGAAACATTAAAGCCTTTTGGATAATAATTGACTTTCACTCAAAACATATGCTCATATTTATCAAAACACCAAGACATAAGAATGTAAAAAGTTTTAGTAAAAACAAAGTTTCCCCTTTTAGATTTCTTAGATCTACTTGAAACCCCTTAGTAGTTTTAAATATGACCTATGACTCACCTAAAAGGTTATTTTTGGCTTGAAGGCAAAAATTGGGTAACAATAATACATAATGGTCAAGGAGTCAGTCAAATTGGTAGGGCTATTGTAGATGTTCGATAAAAGAAGGGCTTGGTAGAATGACAAATGATACTGTAAGAATGATATAATGCAGTTTCAGTTATCAATATAAAGGATACTAGGCCATACCAACTATTAAATTAAAAAAATAAGTCTTGGGTTTAATCTAATCGAAAGAAAAATCTATAGATAAAATATTTTTCAAATGAAAACAAGAAAAAGGATTTTTTTCTGACCATAACCAATCTTTGAAAACACTACATTGTAACATAGTACATAGCTTCATCAAGAGTTCCATAGGAACTATAGAGTTAAAAAACAAAACCAAGTGGACTTGTTTTCTAAATTTAAAGAATTTTTAACACATTGTTAGTAGATCCAATCTAGAGTCCTAAAATCCCAAAGGTCATTTAATTATTTCACTCCTTGTTTAAATAGATAATCAACCTATTTAGGAAATAATATGTTGGGAAAATGGTGTCTCAACCTTGCATTTACATGAGGTTACTATTTATAGTAAGTTTTCATTTGAGCATGAAATGGTGCAAAATTCTCCCCAAATATTCTAGTTGGGTAGATAAGCATATCGGTAAAGTTTCGTCGCGATATCAAAGCTAGTTTTGAAGATATTAAAGTTTCCATCTTGGAGGGGTGCAATGAAAGGTTTAAACTTAATTTTGGGGACTTTAGACCTTTCAAAATGCCTTGAAAAGTGGGTGTAAATGGCGTAATCATTTATGAGGTGATAGAGCACTTCACAAGTTTTCTAGCGCTTCAAACATTTTGTCAATCGGACACACGATTCACAAGTTATGGCCTCCAAAAGTTTGGACTCTTAAAATAAGATATATAAAATGTATCAGACACATAAATGAGCTGTAAAAGGGAGGGACGCATGTTGATGTGTGTTTTGACATGTCATAGGGCATCTAAATTGGAGATAAGGTCATCTATACTTTATTGGGTAGTTTTAGCCCATGGTTTTGTAATATTGTTTGATGGTTTATTGTATTGTATCTCCTATATATGAGGTGCATGAGATAGAGGTTGTGTGTAAGAGTCTTATGGCTATTAAGTTACATTTGAATCTTTGATTAGTGGTACTCCTGCGAAGAGCTTTCTCTGCAAGTATATTGTAATCTGTAATTGATTTCTAAATAATATATTGGGCGACTTTTGGAGTGTGGGGTTTTTCTCCCAAAAGGGTTTTACCTATGTAAATCACTATGTTATGGTATGAATGCTATTGTCTATTCCTGTTAAATTTTAGTAACGGTTGTAAGGATCTATAAAAGTTTATGCATTACCCTCCTCTCAAAGTTAGTGTAGGAAGTTGTTCCGCTACTTAACTTCCTTACAAGTGGTATCAGAGCCCGATCACCTTTGGTTTCAATTGTGGGTTGTTGGGTTTTTTGAACTAATCCAGATTTGAGTGGGAGCTTGTGTGGAAGACACTATTTGATCTTGTTGCAGGAATTTTCATATGGCAAGTTTGTCAAGGAGAATAGAGGTGGAGAAATTTAATCGAAGTAATTTTGAGATGTGGAAGCTGAAGATGGAAGATCTGCTAATAGATCGAGATTTGTGGGATGTTGTTGATGCGAATGTCCAAAGACCCTCAGATCCTATTGCGGCTGCTCAATATGATGTTATGGACCATAAAGACAAGGGTCTAATAAGATTGTGCTTGGTAGACTCTGTTTTGATCAATGTCCATGAAGAGAATACTACAAAAAAGTTATGGACTAAGCTTGGTGAGATGTATCAAGTCAAATCCTTATTAAATCATATTTTCTTAAGGAATAAATTGTATTCCTTGAAGATGGAAGAGGGTGGATGAATTATAGACCACCTGGAAGCATTTAATATGTTGGTGGATCAATTGGTATTTGTTGGTGTTAAGATGGATGAAGAGGAGAAATGTCGGATCTTGCTTTGTTATTTGCCTAATTCATGGGATTCTCTTGTTATGACTATCAATAGTACTTATATTGTTTTAAAATTTGAAGATGTGGTGGGAGCCCTACTTGGTGAAGAGATGTAGAGGAAGGTATCCATCAGTTTGAAGGAAGATCTAACTTTTTGTGGAAGACCTAAAGAAAAAGGTAAGAAGAATGAGAAGCGTAATAAATCCAAGTCCAATGGGAGATCAAAATCTCTTGGAAAGTCCAAAGTCATTTGTTGAAATTGCAGTAAACTAGGACACATCTGTAAGGACTACAAAGAAGAAAAGAAGTATGATTCTGGTTTTGCATCCAAGAAGGGAGATGGTGATGCATTCATTGTGGCTTTGGCTACTCATGCAGGTTATGATGCATGGTTAATTAACTCAGAAGCATCTTTTCATATGACTTCCAATAGAGATTGGTTTTTTAAATATGAAGAATTTAATGGAGGCAAGGTGTATTTGGGTGATGATTCACATTTAGATATTGTTGGTCGTGGTAAAATTAGGATCAGGTTTCTTGGTGGTAGAATAAAAAGGATTGGTGGTGTGTTGCATATCCTTGGATTAAAATGAAATTTATTATTTGTGAGCAAACTGATACATGCGGGTGTGCAGGTAGTCTTTTCTGATGCTGGATGCAAGATGATTAAGGGTGCTATGGTGATTGCTAGAAGTGTCAGGTTTGACACTTTGTCTAAGGTAGAGGCATACACTGTTGAGTATAATAGCACTTCTATTAAAAAGTAAATATGTGGATACTTCGTCAGATTTGAAGGTTTCACCTTCAGCGGATGAACATGGCTTTTGGGTACCTAAGGGTGCACTTTTTTTTGAGGAAAAATTACCTATAGAGAGTACTATATCATGGCACCAAAGACTTGGCCACATTGGAGAAAAGGGTCTAAGAACCTTGAAAAATAAAAACTTGTTGAAGGTTTGAATGATTGTAATCTTGACTTTGATTTCTATGAGCATTGCATTTATGGAAAACAAAACCGCGTTTAGTTTCACTCGAGTTCTCATAAATCTTGTGGTGTTTTAGATCTTATTCATTCTGATGTGTTTGGTCTTGTAGATGTTCCTTCGATTGGAAAATGCACATATTATATTTCATTTATTGATGATTTTAGTAGAAGGACAAGGTTATATTTTTTAAAGAGTAAATTTGAAGTTTTTAGTTGATTTAAAGAATTTAAAGAAATGGTTGAGTTGCAGATTGGAAAGAAAATTAAATATTTGAGGACTGATAATGGTGGTGAATTTTGCTCTAATGATTTTGATATATTTTGGAAAGACTGTGGCATTAATATATAGAAGCCAACTTCGTATTCTCCACAACAAAATGGAGTTGCAAAAAGAATGGAAATGATACTGATGGATAAGGCTAGGAGTATGCTAAGTTGTGTTGGTCTAGAACAAAATTTTTGGCCTAAAGTTGTTGCCACTACTTGCTACCTGGTTAACGGGTCTCCTCCATAAACTCTTGTTGATAAAACGCCTATGGAAGCATGGTCGGGTCATAAGCCTTCATTGAGACATCTTAGATTTTTTGGTTGCAAGGCATATGTACATGTGTCAAAGGAGAAGTGAACAAAGTTGGAGAACAAGGTTGTGAAATGTATCTTCATTGGATACAGTTATGGTGTGAAAGGATACAAGCTTTGGGACCCTGTTGCACAAAAGGTAATTCATATTAGAAGCGTTATTTTTAGAGAAATTAAGTCTTCTTTTGTTACATTGCAGTCAAAACAAATTAAACAGGGAGACGTGATTCAATTCCCTTCTATGCCTGAAAGAGTTGAATCAAGACCCCTAGATAGGCAATAAGTTGAGGAGAGCTCATCTAGCTCTAAATCTTAAGAAGAGGAGAAAGAACCTGCAACTTAGTTTGTTCAAAGGTCTACAAGACATAGACAACCACCTGAAAGGTATTCACCTAATGATTGGAGATGTATTTTTCCTTTGAATACTAATGTGGATGAACCTATATTTGTAGAAGAGGCATTAGGTATGAAAGATGCAAAATCTTGGAAGAAGAAATGTTAGCTTTAAAAAAGAATCATACATGGGATCGTGTACCATTGCCTAAAGGATGAAAACTTGTTGGATGTAAATGGGTATTCAAGAAAAAGATTTGTTCGGATGGAAGCATTGAGAAGTATAAAGCAAGGTTGGTTGCAAAAGGCTACTCTCAGGTTGAGGGTGTTGGTTAAGGTGAGATATTTTGATGCTGCCATAACCAGTAAAAACCCTCAAAAGAGTCAACCGGCTTATGCAACAAGAGAGACACAATGAACGCAGTAAGAAAAATTAACAAATTCATTTTAACAAATCATATTCAGGCCATAGAACTTTCGACAATCATCTGGTAAACATCAAATTATCATCAAAGAACATCCGATAATTAACCGGTTACATGCAGGCTTCAAGCCAGATATAATCCAACCAGGACTCTAAGAATCAACCGGATCACAACATGTGAATCTCAATCCTTATTCCCAGTTATACTTCCTCTTCCTTCACAAATGATTACATAACATCATATTTATACCCACTGGAACATATCTGGGTCAACCTCAAAGGATTACATTCACCAATGCAGGAAAATGAAACTTGTAATTAGGTCGACCCTAAGATTTAAGAAATCTTTCCTGAAAATAAAAACCAAGTGATGTGGTTCAATAGGAAGGTCGGCCACACACCAAATAACATCAGACAAGACCCAAGATAGATCCACATGCCAAGAATCATGTCGGTAATGAAGGAAAACCAACCGATAAGCACAAGAACTGTCCCGGGAATCCAGAAACAGCCAACTGGAAGCAATAATTGACCAGAGAAGAACCCAAATGAACTAGAATTTTGGAATCAACCACATGAAACTACCAGAAAACTACAAACAAGAACTACCACAAAGAACAAGCAACTACTGGTACATACCGGTAAGAATACTAAAACTGCACAAAGAACTAAACAAGAACAAAACTGAAAGGAAATGTTTTTGGTTGATGCAAGATTGCTCATCGACCGGGGATGCTCCTGCATTAGACAAACCAGGTAGAAAAAGATATTCCATGAGAGGCAACTCATGAACACCTAACAGGATTCAGAATGAAGATCCCATGCTCATTTATGATCCAAACATCTTCTTTATCTACCAATCTCTGCTCTATCTCCTGGTGCTTCAACTGGCTTCTCTAACCTATGACTCTCTTTGTTTCTCCTTCTTTGCTTTAGATCTGCACATTACCTTTGTTTATGCAATTCTGATTTGGTTATGCCACAAGACTTTATCCGGTTTGTTACCATCAACTCCCTATCATCTGGTGCCATCTATCCATCAGACTCATCTATCAGATCCTTTTGCCAACTCATGTCACCCTATGGTATAATCTTTACAACTGGTTCTATCAGATCTTTCTTCAAAACCTCTTGTGTAACCTCTACAACCGATTCTATCAAACCTTTCGGTATAATCTCTGCCACTGGTTTCCTACAAATTTTCTCAGAACTCAGATTCTTCACCTGCTTCTCTTTTTTTTTCAAAGAAATCAATGTGAACTTTTGCCCATCCTTTTCAATAGTAACTAGTTTTCTTCTACAATCATAAATATCTCCTCTATTATACTACCAAGGTTTTCATAACAAGACATGACAAACATTCATTGATATGATATCACATAAAACTTAATCTCTGAAAGGTCCAATATTGAAACCCACCCAACACTGCTCCTTTATCTCTATCTTCAGATCACCTTGTAACCAACTTACCTCATAGGGACAAGGATTCTCAAGCCTCTTCAACCCAAGCTTCTCAACCATCTCCTCAGATACTAAATTATCATTACTTCCACTATCCACAATGACCTTGCAACACTTACCACCTGATTTGCATACCGTCCGGAAAAGACTCTTCCTCTAAGTAGATCTGGTATCCTTTCTTCTGAACATAAGGGATGCTCTGGTGCATAGTCAAGTCCGGTACCATCCGGTTCTTCACTTGCCACACAACTTCTTGCCATTCCTTGATTGCAATCATAGGATCTATTCAGTTTGACCACACTTGAAACATTTGCCAAGAAATTCTCTATCGGTATTGTTGCTGCCTTTCCTCGATGTCTTATGCTCTTGATCTTTACTCCACTCAGGTTTTGCCTCCTCTTCTTCAACCGGTTTCTTCATACTATCATTCATCTTGAATTTCTCCTTTCCCTTGTTCGGTTGTCTTCTTCTCACCTTCTCCTTAGCCTTCAAAGCATACTGGTAAGCTTCTTCAATTGTTGAAATCTTCAACATACTCATCTCATCTTAAATGTTAAAATCAAGCCCATTGATGTACCTCGCCACCTTTTCTCTATCCATCTCTCTATATCAAAATTTAATTACCACCCTGTAGAATTCCTCAGTATATTCCTTCACAGTCATGTTTCTCTATTTCAGGTTCTGCAACTTCTTGAACAACTCCAGTTCATAGTCTCCCGGTATGAACTTGGCCTTCAACCTTGCAACCATCTGTATCCAATGGGTGATCTTCAATTCACCATTCTCCACTGTCTTTATGCAACTCTTTCCACCACAAGGTAGGATGCACTTTCAACTTGGTTTGTGCCAACTAGACACTCTATGGGTCCTTGACATCCTCAAACTCAAAGTAGTCCTCCAACTCTCTGATCCAATTGATCGGATCCTCCAGGTTCAACATTCTGGAAAATTTAGAAACCTCAACTTTATGCATTTTACTTGCTTGTGCCATTGCTCTCAGGAATCTTTCCTCTCTCTCATCTTCTGGTCCTTCAACTTCCTCAAGGTCTTCACCAACTTCCTCATACTCATCCTCAGAGTCAAGGTTTCTTCACAAACCAGCCAAAGCATTATGGATCTCATTCCTCACTTCATTTTTTAAGTCTTCCATCATCTGATCTACCCTTCAGGGGTTTGTCCCCCTCGGCGACATCTCTCCTTCCACTTCGATGAACTGCCTCAACTTGGCGATATGACTACTGGTTTCAATTGCCTCCCCTCGATGATCTATTAAACACACATGTAGCCTGCCTCTAATCGGCGATCTGTCCACCTCAAGGAATGCCTCAATGTTCGTAAACGATTCTTCCACCAACTTGTCCATAACCATCTCTAATACCAATTGATGCAGCCATAACTGGTAAAAACCCTCAAAAGAGTCAACCGACTTATGCAGCAAGAGAGACACAACGAAAGTAGTAAGGAAACATAACAAATTCATATAAACAGATTATATTCAATCCATGGAACTTCCGGAAATCATCTGGTAATCATCAGATTATCATCAAAGAACATCTGGTAATTAACCGGTTACATGCAGGCTTCAAGCCAGATACAATCCAATCGGGACTCTAAGAATCAACTGGATCACAACATATGAATTTCAATCCTTATTCCCAGTTCTACTTCTCGTTCCTTCATAATTGATTACATAACATCATATTTATACCCACCAAAACATATTTGGGTCAGCCTCAAAAGATTACATTCACCAATGTAGGAAAATGAAATGTGTAATTAAGTCAGCCCTAAGATTTAAGAAATCTTTCCAGAAAATAACAACCAAGTGATGCGGTACAGTAGGAAGGTCAACCACACGCCAAAGAACATCGAATAAGACCCAAAATGGATCCACACGCCAAAGAACATCGAACAAGACCCAAGATGGATCCACACGCCAAAGAACATCGAACAAGACCCAAGATGGATCCACATGCCAAGAATCGCGCCGGTAATGTAGGAAAACCAACCGGTAAGCACAAGAACTATCCCGGGAACCCAGAAACAGCCAACCGGAAGTGATAACTGACCAGAGAAGTACCCAAATGAACTAGAATTGTGGAATCAACCACATGAAACTACAAAGAAACTATAACAAGATCTGCCACAATGAACAAGCAACTACCGATACATACCGGTAAGAATACTGAAACTGCACAAAGAACTAAACAAGAACAAAACCGAAAGGAAATGTTTTTGGTTGATGCAAGATTTCTCATCGACTGAGGATGCTCCTGCATCATATTTTCTCCTATTGCAAAAATGACATCCATTAGATTTTTGCTTTCTATTACTGCTACTTATGATTTAGAGTTGAGCAAATGGATGTGAATATTGTTTTCCTTCATGGTGATTTGGAGGAGGATATTTATTGTTAGTTAGATGAGAGGGGGGGGGTGAATTAGATAACCTCAATAATAATTACTCTAATCAAATTCAACCTCGGTAGCATTTACTTGATATGCAACTTATGACTGTAGATCATTCAAACTCATAAACATATAAACATGAAACATTAAATCACATTTGACACTAAATTTAATGTGGAAACCCTAATAGGGAAAAACCATTATGGGATTTTGGACCCACACGAAAATATACTCTTCTAGAGTATGCTCGGTTAAAAGCAAACCATGTAAAAGATTACATACACATTGCTAGATGTGACCCGGTCAAGGGATTTCCCTCAGATCTGTTAGAATCTTCACTTTGTTAGAAGTGACCTTGTCAAAGGATTTCAAACACTCTTTCAGAATGTTCCCTTCCAAGAGGATTTACAAATAAGACTGTTAAGTCCACTTGGTTAAGAGATTTCCTATCACTTACAAAAATAAATAACAGTAATAAAATATATCTGCAACTTCACATCTAAAATGTTAAAGCAGATTCTATGTGCTCAATGTGCTCAAGATAATCTTGTCATAAGACTTATCTTTCTCCTGGCTGGGCTTCTCAATCTGTTCTTCAATCAGATCTTCAATCTTCTGTACTCGGTAATCACCTCTATAGCATCACTGTGCTTCAGTTTGCCTGCATCCTTTGTTCAAAAACATTACTTTATTTATAAGCAATTCCCAACCGCTTAATCTCCTTAATCACATTTCCCATGATTAATCTTAGCCATCAGATCTTCAAACTTGACTAGGTTCGTTGTATCCTTCGATCTGAAAAATGTTTTATCTTGCCTTGAAACTTGTATGCCTTTCTTGGTACTTGTGCTCGGTTAGGACCGTTCAATCTATGTTGTAGATCTTACTCTTCAATTTTAATTGTCATTGATCCTTAAGAAACTTCTTGCACGACATTCCTATCTTCAATAAACCTCCACCTCGTTGGCATCCTTCATTTAATAATGTATACACTTATTTAATGCATTCTGTTAAGTTCGGTTGATACTCGGTTAATATTGAACTTTACTTGGTAGACATTATCTTCTTGATGACTTTTTCTTTCATTAACCGACATCGGTAACCTTGGAGTTTACTGACTAGCTCCTTGCTCGGTAAAATAGAATAGTATCAAACCTTTACTCATTCTATTACATGAAATTTTTTCCCTTCTTGTTCAGTCTTCGAATACACATATATAGGATATCAAAACAATCAAAACATCATAATCTCATCATTGTCTAACTCGGTAATAGTTGCCCATTGAATAACTTATTACTCCCCTTCATTTTCACATTCTTTTTGTGTCACTTACCGACATCTTTATACCCATCAAAACATACTTTTTAAGATATGGCAACATCATAATCAGAAAATCAATTGCTTGACATCAATGACAAAATAATAATATTAAGACAGTAATCATCCTTTATCAATTATATCATTCATCTCCAACAACCTTCTCAATATCATCAACCATCAAACTTATTGTAATGCTAACAATCTCCCAATTTATTGTAATGCCAACAATTTATATGACACAGGTAGAGCACTATGTGGTGAAAGGTAAAAGTCATTTTGTCTGTAAATTAAAGAAATCTTTGCATGGCCTCAAACAACATCCTAGGATGTGGTACCAAAAATTTGATACATATGTGTTGAGTTTGGGATTTGAGCATTCCAAATCATATCATTGTGTTTATTATAAATTTGATGGTGATTATTTCCTGTATATTGCATTGTATGTTGATGATATGTTATTCATTGGTAAATTGAAAGGTATGATTTCAGAACTAAAGTCTCGGCTCACTGCTAAATTTGAAATGAAAGATATTGGTGTACCAAAGCACATTATTGGGATGGAAATTAGAAGAGATGGAGTGAATAGAAAGCTATGGCTAGGCCAGAGTAAGTATGTGAATTCAGTGTTACAGAGGTTCAACATTCAAGATTGTAGACCATTGTGTGTTCCTTTTATAGTTGGAACGAAATTATCTGTTGCAAATTGTCCTACATTCCCATCAGAGATGGAAGACATGAGTAGAGTGCCTTACCAAAGTGCAGTTGGAAGTTTGATGTATGATATGGTTTGTACTAAACTAGACATTTCCCAAGCAGTGGGGGTTCTTTCCAGATATGTGTCTAATCTTGGTAGAGTTCATTGGGATGCAGTCAAAAGGGTCTATAGATATTTGAAGGGCATCTTAGAGTATTCTTTGTGTTATCATGGTAATTTGGTTGGATACATGATTTCCCTTGATATTCATGGTTATGTGGATTAAAGCTTGGTAGGTGATATTGATAGCAGAATATCCACCAGTGCTTATGTGTTTACTTTATTTGGTGGTGCAATTAGTTGGATGAGTAAGCGACACATTGTGGTTGCTTTGTCTACTACTAAAGAAGAGTATATGGAAGCTACTCATGCTTATAAACAAGCCATTTGGCTGAAGAGACTGTGTTCAGATACGGGAATAAAACAAGGAGCAGTGACAGTTTATTGTGATAGTCAGAGTGTGATCTGTGTAGCTAAGAACCCGACATTTTATGCCTAGACCAAACACATTGATGTTCAGAATCATTTTGTCAAAGATATGGTTGAATATGGCAGGGTGAAGCTAGTTAAGGTAGAAACATTGATGAATACTGCAAATTATTTAACTATGAATATGAGCATAGAGAAGTTCAGATGGTGTTTGGAGTCTATAGGCCTCATGGCCCCTAGCAATTATTTTATTATGTTTATCCTCCCTTTGCTCTTGCAAGGTGTTCGACAAGGGATATTGTTGGGAAAATGGTGTCTCAACCTTGCATTTGCATGAGGTTACTATCTATAGTAAGTTTTCATTTGAGCATGAAATGGTGCAAAATTCTCCCCAAAGCTTCTGGTTGGCTAGATAAGCATACCGGTAAATTTTCATCGCAATGTCAAAGCTTGTTTTGAAGATACTAAAGTTTCCATCTTAGAGGGGTGCAATGAAAGGTTTAAACTTAATTTTGGGGACTTTAGACCCTCTGAAATGCCTTGAAAAGTGGGCATAAACTGTGTAGTAGTTTATGAGGTGATAGAGCACTTTGAGAGATTTCTGGCACTTCAAACAGTTCGTCAATCAGACACACGATTCACGAGTTATGGCCTCTGGAAGTTTGGACTCCTGAAATAGGAAATATAAAATGTATCCGATGCAGGAGCATCCCCGGCTCACAGCAATCTTGCATCAACCAAAAACATTTTTCTTTCTGTTTTGTTTTTTGTTTGTAGTTTCAGTTTTCCTTTCTGTGTCCCGGTTTTGGCTCACCGGATCCTATGGAGTTGGATTCTACTTGAAGACTTGATCAACTTTCTTGCTTTAATACCACATCTCATTTGGATCATTTACCGACAAGATATCGCTACCGGTTTCCAAGATAGTTTCTTGTTACCAATTGCCTAAGACCTATTCTGGTGATCTTTCAAAACCCATTCCAAAGCTTGCGGAGCCTTGAGCATTGATTTCGATGATCCTTGGCATGTGGTCAACCTTTTCCCGCGATCTATGTTTCATCCTTTGGATTTTCCTAAGGAATCTCTTGGTGGTGGTCGACCTTGTTTATTTTGCACGTTAGGTCTTGTTCTTCGAGTTTTCATCCCTTTTAGGCTGACTAGATCCTTTGTATATATATATATATATATAATCATGTTTTAGAATGTAATCAATAAATGAGAATCAATCAGAGTATCAAGTAGATAGACTGTGCCTAGAAGATAGATCTTTCGATTCAAGGTCCTAGTTGTGACCTATTCTACCAGGCTTGTGTGTCAGTATGTTGTAACTCGGTTGTTACCTATTGGATGTAATCAATTTCATGCAATAAAACTATCTATTTTGCATTGCCTCCATCATATCTGTGTGTTTTCGTTGTGTTTACTCTTGTTGACCGGTCCAGATTGATCTCCTTGAGGTCTCTCCTCACCAGCGACTACTTCAAGTGGTATCAGACCGAAGTTTCATTCCAGAGGTTGTGTGTCTCGAATTTTTTTGTAGGGTGGCAGATTGAGGATTTGACCTGCAATTGCAGAGGACTAACGTGAATCGACGGCGCGAAGAGGAACTAGGAATGGTGGAGCGCATGGGAATGGAGACCCTACTGTGATGGAGATGTTGCAAGGAATATCAGCCTGATTAGAAGCCATTGAGACAACCCAAAGAAGAGGCCGACATATCAAATATGTGAGTGAAGATGAAGGAGAAGAAGCCCCGACAAAACAAGTAAACCTATCGATAATTGATCTAGATGAAAAAAAGGTTTTTAAGGGTTTTGAGTAGGGTGAACACTAAACCTCATTTTACCCCACCAGAATATGATGGGAAGTTAGATTCAGATGAATTGATGGATTGGATCTTGGAGATGGAGAAGTATTTCTATTTTGAAAAAATAACAGAAGAGAGGAAGGTGAAATATGCTTGTACTCGGTTGAAAGGTCATGCATCTCTTTGGTGGGAGCATTTGCAAGTTGACGGACAAAGAAGAGGTAAAGAAAAGATTAATACATGGGATCAGATGATTGCTAAATTAAAATCGAAGTTTGTGTCGGTGAATTATCAAGTGGATTTTTTCTGGAAGTTGCAGAATCCGGGACAAAAGGAATCTAGTGTGAAGGAGTACACCGAACCATTTTACAAGTTGAACATCAGATCCAGACATGTTGATGATGAAGTTGAACAAATTGCAAGATATTTGAATGGATTGCAGATGTCTATACAAGATGAACTTAGTATGATCAAATTGGAGAGTGTTGAAGAGGCTTAGCAATGTGCACTAAAGGCTAAAGAGAAATTGAACAAAAGACATGAGCAGAGACAGAGAGGTAGAGGTGGCAGGTTTACCAAAGGAAGATTTCAAGGAGGAAGAGGATATACCGGAGGAAGAGGAACCAGTATAGATCAGAACAAGGACAAGGAAGTGAGAAAATAAGGTAATTCATACTAGAAGGATGATAGAAATTTATACCGAAGGAGAGAACCAGATGGTTACCAGAATGAGAACTTTGGAAGACAAGATAAGAGGACATTTAGAGGAACCTGCTTTAAGTGTGGAGGAGAAGGACACTGTGCATTTGAGTGTAAGAAGACAGAGGCTACCAGAAGAGCAGCAATGGTGGAAGAAAACCCCACTAGATTAGACAATAAACCGGAAGATGGAGAATTGTTGATGATGAGGAGAGCTTTGTGTCATATGAGAGGAGATAAAGAGCCCTTGCAGAGGAATAATTTGTTCAAGACTAGATGTATGGTATCCGGTAAGTGTTGTAAAGTTGTTATTGATAGTTGTAGTTCAAATAATATTGTTTTAGAAGAGATGGTGAATAAGTTGAAATTGGAGAGATTGAAACACCCTAAGCCTTATCAGATAGCATGGATTTGGGATGAACGTAAGTTGTTAGTAAGTGAACAATGTTTGGTGAAATTGAAAATTAGGAATTATCATGATGAAGTTTTGTGTGCTATTATGCCTATGGATATTTGTCATCTTTTTTGGGGTAAACCTTGGCAGTTTGATAGATAAGCAATACATGATGGGAGGAAGAATACATACACTATTGTGGCCAATGGGATGAAGCAAACCTTGTTACCTTTGGAGGAACCTTTGAAGAATGAAGTCTACACGAATGCTAGAATCTATTTAGTAGATGGAAGGAAATTCATGGATGGACCGAGACATGAGAATGTGTGTTTTGCCTTAATTCCTAACAAGACTGAGAGACCGGAACCGAAAGGAGAGCACCTAGAATAAATAAGAGATTTGCTGACATAATATAAGGACATCATTTTAGATAATGTACTTGATGGATTTCCACCTATAAGAAGTATTAGTCATTGCATGGACTTGGTTCCTGGAGCTAGTTTGCCTAACAAAGCTACACACCGATTGACACCGACAGAGAATGAAGAACTGCATAGACAAGTGCAGGAGTTGTTGAAGAAAATGTTTGATCAGGAAGAGTATGAGCCCTTGTGTAGTACCAACATTATTAACACCTAAGAAGAATGGAGAGTGGAGAATGTGTACCAATTCAAGAGCAATAAACAAGATCACGGTGAAATACTAGTTTCCTTTGCCTAGGATGGATGACATAATGAACTATAGAAGTGGAGCAAAATACTTTACAAAGATATATTTGAAGAGTGGATATCATCAAATCAGGATCAGAGAAGGTGATGAGTGGAAGACAACATTTAAGACAAACAAAGAACTATATGAATAGTTGGTGATGCCTTTTGGATTGACTAATGCACCGAGTACTTTCATGAGGCTGATGAATGAGTTATTGAAGAAATTCTTGGGTAAGTTTGTTATTGTGTTTTTGGATGACATTCTAATTTTCAGTAAAACAAAAGAGGAGCATTTGTTGCAGTTAAGACAAGTGCGGAGGTTTAGAGAATAAAAGTTGTTGATCAATATTAATAAGTGTACTTTCATGAAGGATGAGTTAGTCTATTTAGGATTTGTGATATCTGAGGACGTTTTGAAGATGGACCTTGAGAAAGTGAAAGCCACTATTGAGTGGCCTACACCAGAAAGCATAGTGGAGGTAAGATCATTTCATGGATTGGCTAGTTTTTATCGGAAGTTTATCAGAAATTTCAGTTGAGTTTGTAACCCTATGACTGAGACCATGAGAGGAGATTGAAAGGAATTCAAGTGGACCACGGAAGCAAACAAAAGTTTTGAATTATTAAACCAAAAAGTGACTGAGTAGCCTGTGTTAGCTTTACCGAATTTCAATAAAGTATTTCAAGTGGATTGTGATGCAAGTGGAACAACAATAAGAGCAGTCTTGAGTCAAGAAGGGAGAGTAGTAGCCTATTTCAGTGAGAAATTGAATGATGCCCGGAGGAGATATTCAATGTATGATCAAGAATTTTATGTCACAATTCAAGCCTTGAAGAAATGGAGACACTACTTGTTGCCTAAGGAGTTTGTGTCGTATACAAATCATCAAGCTTTGCAGTATTTGAATAGTCAGAGTAAGTTGAATCAGAGACATATGAGATGGGTAAAATTCTTGCAGAGTTACACCTTTGTGTTGAAGCATAGAAGTGGGAAATCTAACAAAGTTGTTGATGCATTGAGTAGGAGAAGGAATTTGCTGATTGAGATGAGAGTGACAGTATTAGGTTTTGAAGATTTGAAGACCTTGTATGATGAAGACCCAGATTTTGCAAAACCTTGGAAACCATGTAGAGAATCAGTTATGGTAGATAGAAGCAAATGGTTGAATTATTTCATTCAGGATGGGATGTTATTTAGGGGAGTTCAGTTGTGCATACATAAGAGTTGCATGAGAGAGAACCTAATAAAAGAGAAACACGGTGGAGGACTAGCTGGACATTTTGGCATTGACAAAATAGTTGCATCGGTGAGTGAGCAATACTTTTGGCCCCAGATTCATAAGGATGTTAAGAGATATGTGCAGAGTTTGTCAAGTTGCAAAGGGTAGTAGTCAGAATGTGGGACTGTATAAATATTGGACAGTACCGGTAAGACCTTGGGAGGATATAAGCATGGATTTTGTACTTGGATTGCCTAAGACACCGAGAGGGAATGATTCTATATTTGTGATAGTGGATAATTTTTTTAAGATGGCTCATTTCATACCTTGTAAGAATACATCAGATGCATTGCATGTAGCAAACCTATTTTTCAAGGAAGTGGTGAGATTGCATGGATTACCTAAGAGCATACTTTCAGACAGAGACACTAAGTTTGTTGGCTATTTTTGGAGAACACTTTGGAAGAAGATGAAGACAAATTTGAAGTTCAGTTCTACTTTTCATCCACAGACTGATGGACAGACAAAAGTTGTTAACCGAAGTTTGGGAAATTTGTTGAGATGTTTAGTGGGAGATAAAACTAGAAGTTAGGATTTGATCCTTGCATAAGCAAAGTTTCCCTACAACAATTCAGTGAATAGGAGTACCAAAAAACCACGTTTTGAGATTATTACTAGAGTGCATCGTAGAGGAATATCAGAATTGAGAGACATTAGTAGTGAAGACCG
Organism: Cryptomeria japonica; assembly: GCF_030272615.1. NCBI lineage: Eukaryota > Viridiplantae > Streptophyta > Pinopsida > Cupressales > Cupressaceae > Cryptomeria > Cryptomeria japonica. The sequence goes on along the minus strand of NC_081411.1, from coordinate 817,112,344 downwards.
GAAGAGTTTAGAAGCTGAAGATTTTGCAGATCACGTGGTAGCATTGCACATTCAGGTTAAACAACATTTGGAAGACATGAACAACAAATATAAGGAGAAGGTAGATGAGAAGAAAAGACATAAGGAATTTGAAGTTGGTGATGAAGTGATGGTATATTTGAGAAAAGAGAGATTACCGGTTGGAACTTATAATAAGTTGCAGATGAAGAAATTTGGAACCTGTAAGATTTTGAGGAAGTTTAGTTCTGGAAACGCATATGAAGTGGAGCTACTGGATAGTCTAAGTATTTCACCTATATTCAACATTATAGATCTTCATGAGTACCATGAACTAGAATTCAATGAGGACAGTGTTGCAGACTTGGAGAAACAATTGCCCCGGAAAAGGAACCAGATCAAATTGAAGAGATTTTGGACAGTAGGATTGGGCGTAGTACCTGAAACAGTCAGTACAAGGAATATCTTATGAAATGGAAGGGCATACCAGTTGAAGATTCATCTTGGATTTCTCAGGCAGAGGTAGACTACCTTGGTTTCCCTCTAACCCCAACAAAGTGAGAGGCTCACTTTTTCATTAACCCCGGATGTCTAATGCAGGAGCATCCCCGGTTCACAGCAATCTTGCATCAACCAAAAACATTTTCCTTTATGTTTTATTTTATGTTTGCAGTTTCAGTTTTCCTTCTTGTGTGTCCCAATTTTGGCTCACTGGATCCTATGGAGTTGGATTCTACTTGAATACTTGATCTTCTTTCTTGCTTTCAGACCGCATCTCATTTGGATCACTTACCGACAAGATATCACTACCGGTTTCCATGACAGTTTCTTGTTACCGGTTGTTCTTTTGTTACCGGCTACTTAAGACCTATTATGGTGATCTTCTGGAACCCATTCTGAAGCTTGTAGAGCCTTGAGCATTGATTTCAATGTTCCTTGGCGTGTGGATGACCTTTTTCCGTGATCTACGTTTCATCCTTTGGATTTTCTGAAGGAATCTCTTGGCGGTGTCGGACCTTGTTTATTTTGCATGTTAGGTCTTGTTCTTCAGGTTTTGATCCCTTTTGGGCCGACTGGATCCTTTGGATCGATATATATATATTTGTAACCATGCTTTAGAATGTAATCAATAAATGAGAATCAATCAGAGTATTAGATAGATAGACTGTGCCTAAAAGATAGATCTTTCGATTCAAGGTCCTGGTTGTGACCTATTCTACCAGGCCTATGTACCGGTATGTTATAACCCGGTTGTTACTAGTTGGATGTAATCAAATTTCATGCAATAAAACTATTTGTTCTGCATTGCCTCCATCATATCTGTGTGTTTCCGTTATGTTTACTTTTTCTAACCAGTCTGGATTGATCTCCTTGAGGTCCCTCCTCACCGACGACTACTTCAGTATCAAACATGTAAATTAGTTTTAAAAGGGAGGGACACATGTTGATGTGTGTTTTGACATGTCATAGGGCATCTAGATTGGAGATACGATTGGCTATACTTTATTGGGTAGTTTTTGCCCATGGTTTTGTAATATCGTCTGATGGTTTCTTGTATTGTATCTCTTATATATGAGGTGCGTGAGATAGAGGTTGTGTGTAAGAGTCTTATGGATATTGAGTTACCTCTGAATCTTTGATTAGTGGTACTCCTGCGAAGAGCTTGCTCTGCAAGTATATTGTAATCTGTAATTGATTGCTGAATAATATATTGGGCAGCTTTTGGAGTGTGGGGTTTTTCTCTCGAAAGGGTTTTCCCCATGTAAATCACTGTGTCAGGTATGAATGTTATCATCTATTTCTATTAAATTTCTATAACAGTTGTAACGATTTGTAAAAGTTTATGAATTACCCTCCTCTCAAGGTTAGTGTAGGAAGGTGTTCTGCTACTTAACTTCTTTACACAATACAACCAACAATTCCCTAGGATATTGCACAAGTAAATTCTACCAAATAGAATAATTAGAGAAATTGAAACCATGTTGTGATGCATTCATTCTCTTGTTTAATCAATTGCATACAAGTTTCCAAGACTTCTAGATAGACTGCAAATGAAAAGAAGCTTTAATACGGAAAAGGGAGCAACTAAGATCTTGTCCATCCAACCCACTGAATGCCATTTGTTATTCATATTAGCAAGGGCTATTATATGCCACATCAAGTTCTTCCATTGTTCATCTCCTGAAATACCTCTTATTATCCACTTAGCAGACAAACAAATCCCTCGAGTCCTGTGATCCAAAAGACCCAACCCCCCTCTATGCTTTGATTGAATATAATAAATCCAAGAAGCATAACTAAATCCCATTTTATCTACACAATTAGTCCATAAAAACTATCGAATAATTTTGTTAAGGTCCTGATAACCTTTTTCGGAAGGCATCCAACAAGAAAAATAGTAAACATGGGAGGCTTGAAAAATCTAATTAACAACCTGAAATTTGTTGGCTAGTGAGAGGTGCTTATTGCTTCATTTAAATATTTTTCTCTTTAAACTGGCAAGAAACAAATTCCACATATCATGTAGAAACACCAAGCCCAAAGAGAATACCTAGATACCATGTAATTTGACCATGTTTTACTTGTTTCCATTGACTAGGAATCCAATGTGTCACTGGATCAAATTGAATCATTAGAAACTCAATTTTATGATGTGTTAACTTAAAGCTTGAAATTAAGCAATACAAATCCAAGGCTTCCAAAAAAATTGATTTTTTATTCAAATTTTTGAATAATCAGTAAGCTATCATTAGCAAAATGTAATTTTATAATAGTTGAATCATTAGGAATAGAGATACCCTTAATTAGGTCCATTTGATTGTATTTTTGCAAAATGTAACCAAGAGCATCACCAGGTAAAACATAGAGGAATGGAGATAAGGGGTGGCCTTGCCTTATTAAACATTGAAGAGGAAGTGGATTAGATATTGAGTTATTGATCCTCAATAGAGCATTACCATCATTGAAAAGCATACGAACATGGCTACATAAATTGGGACTAAAACCAAACCAATATAACATCTTTAAGATGAAACTCCTTCACATTCTATCATATGCTTTATCAAAATCTAGTTTCACCAACAAAGCATTTTGTCTTGACTATTGAGTCCATTCACTTGTTTCCCAAGCCAATATCAAATTGTCTAGCATGAACCTTCCACTTATGATCCCAGTCTGCTCAGGGCTAACTATCATTTTAGTCATTAGTTTAATCCTTGTAGCTAATAATTTAGCAATAATTTTATAAGATGTATTGAGTAAAGTAAGAGGCCATCATCTAGAGACATAATCTGTATTTTTCCCTTTTCGAAGGAACTTTATTAAGCCCTTATTAATGTTTGGACCCAAGGAACCTTCATTTATTACTTCCAAATACATCAAATAGAAGTCATTCTTAATATGCTACCATAAGGTTTGATAAAATTCAATTGAAAATCTATCAATTCCTAGACTTCTATTAGAAGACATTAAAAAAAAACAATATTTTTCAAATCTTCAATTGAAAGGTTGTGATTAGTAAGATGACTATAATCTTGATCCACCTTTTTGGGTATAATATATCCAAATATATCTGTTAAAATAATTTGCACATCTTACCAATGTTGGTCTTCTTGAAAAAGATTCCCATAAGAGTCCTAAAATAGATTTAAAATTTCTTTTGGGTTTGTATGAACATGTCCATTCTCTTCATATATAGAACCCATAAAATCCTTCTCATGCTTATAGTTTAAGAATTGAAAAAAATATTTAGATCTTTTGTTGTCTTCCTTGAATGAATGCAATTTGGCACAAATTTTAACACCTTGCCCTCTATAATGATCCGGTCTACAAATTTGGGTTTCAATAGAGGCAATGGAAGATTGAATACCTATATTTTTTGAATTATCAATCAACATCTTTCTTTGTAGTTCAAGTTCCCCTTGCAAGGATTTTTCTTTCCTTTTTTGCTGCCAAGCTAGCCTTTTGCCAAATGAATGTAAAAGATATGCACATTTTGATAAAGCGAGCTGCCACTAGACCCTATAAGACTCTCCTTCCCCAGGTTTAGGAATAGAATTCCAAATACCGACCAAAGCATCCACACAAGAAGGTGTTTTTAGATATGAGCTATTAATCTTGAAGGGCAGCTGTGAATTTATAATCCACCTTCATATAATCACCAACTGAGTCTTGGACCACTTGAAGATTAAGAGAGATATAAAACCTATCAATTTTGCTAAGTTGTTTATCTACTCCTATTATACAATTGGTCCAAGCATACCAATTATGTTTATGACAATCTCTTTTTTATACAATGGATCTAAAACCCCTATAGAGTTGCGACAAAACAACCATTTGCAAATTCTTTGTTGTTGAGTTTTATATGATTAAACTAGCTACGATCAAAATAATGGTATACCATGAAAATACCCTCCAATAATCCAATCAACATGAGGCAAGTGATTAGACATCCATTCTCATAACTCACATCTTTCTTTTGCAATGTTAGGGGCATACACAAAACAAAAACCAATAGAATGGGCATTGATAAAGGTGAGGACCCATACACAATTGTGTGATAGATTCTCCCATTTATCAATAACAAACCTATTGATCCATGGTGCTATTCCAATTACAACACCCCTGTCGTCACTATGCAATGTATGGAAGAAGGAATCATCTCTCCATATGTTGAATAGTGATGCAACAAAACAAGGACCATTGATTTTAACTTCTTACAAAAAAGTAATATCAACTTTCCATTTGACAATAGATTTATTGGCCTCAAATTTGCGATGAGCGAGTGATAACCCTCTAATATTGCAATACAAAGCTTTATAGTTCACGATGAACAATAGTCTTAGAATAGTCTTCCTCACATGGCAAAACATCAAAACGATTAGCAAGCATAATAGAGTTCTCTGGATGCACAAGTTCCTCCACAATAAAAATAAGAGATTTAGATCTTTGTCTCTTTGTTTAAACTAGAGGACCATTCCTCATTGTAGGAGATGGAGATCTATGTCTTATAGAGTTACTTGGAGAGGATGTTTCTTTATTCCTTGCAACGAACCTTGTAGGAGGAGAAATGTGATTTTGAGCAATAGACACCCAATGTCAAGAATCTAATGATCATCACTAGTACATTCGGGTCAAAATTTTGATGGCAAATCGTCGGCATTCTAACGCAATTTCATCGCACTAACGACAAAAAAAGTCATTGAAAACTTTTTGTCGGAAGTTCCGACTATCCTTGTGGTCGTTGCAATTCCGACATCAGCTCCAACCTTTCCGACGGCCACCATGGATGCTCATACCCAGAAAGAATACCGTCGCGATCTTGGCCTACCGTCGGAATTCCGACATCAAAGGGTAAAAATTCCGACAAAGGAGTGTCGTTGGATGCACAACATCCTTGTCAAAACTCTCTTGGAGGCCGTCATAATTTTAACCCTTTTGTGTCGGAATTACAACGACCTCCAGGAGAATTCCGATGAGGATGTTGTGCATCTGACGACACTCCTCTGTCGGAATTTTTACCCTTTGATGTCGGAATTCTGACGGTAGGCCGATTTTTCAGAAAAAAAAAATTTATAGAAAAAGATTGACATTGGTATCTCTCTTCTATCTCTCTTCTCTATCCCTCTCTACTATCTCTCTTCTCTCTCCCCTCTCTAGGTCTCTTTCTCCATCCCTCTCTTCTTCTCTCCCTCTCTACTTCTCTTTCTCTACCCTCTCCAGGTCATTATCTCTTCCTCTCACCCTCTCTCTCTCTCTCTCTCTCTCTCTCGCCTCTATAGGTCTCACCTTCCATTCCCCCATCATTACCCATGTTGTCAAGTTGCAAGATATTTCCCAAAGTACTTGGTTGCTAGGGTTGATTTGCTTAAGTGTTGGAGTCGGAGTTAGATGAGACTTGCATGATTAAGCTGTATTAAGTGATCAAGTCACCAAGATCTCAATTGTAAACATGACTAGGTTGTAGGGTTTTATGGTAGCATAGGTCAAGATTGAGGTATGGTGGTCAAGAATTACCTTCCAATGTACAAAAGACATCAAAATGATGAAGAATGAAGGCAATGAACTCATAGACGGTTGTTCACTCAAATTATTGAAATTATTCATCTTATAAGTGAAATCCAGTGTTTGCTTTTGGATAGTTTTGTAATGACGTTAGTAAATTATTTGATTGCTTTGAAGGGTTCCTCTGGAGATGAGGAGTTTCGCTGGTTTGTTTGCCAACTTTGCCTATTCATAACAATGTGCAAAAGTTATGTCTGTGCTTAGCACTGATATTGTTCTAATATTATATAACCTCTTGCTGGTCACTCCCTTCTTTTGCATTCCTTTGATCACAAGGAGTGAGTGTTCTTCTATCTCTAGTCCCCTAATGCCAAAGTGGAGGGCTAAAGCTTAATAATGTGAAGGGCTTTACATTCACTATCCATAATGAGTCCTCCACTTCCTGCAATACCTGGGTTGTCCTTTGGAGCAATGTCAAAATTGAATTTGAATCTACCTTTCTGTTGTGGAACACATTTTCTATAGGCTTCTTTGTTAGAGTTCTTTTTCATATTCTAAGCTTCAGGCTCATTCCAATTTTTATTAAGGTTTTTAAAGCCTTAATTTATTCAAAGGTGTCACATTTGTTTTATGGCAATACTGTCAAAATCTTTAAAGTGGGGAGCTAAACTTTCATCAAAAGAGAAATAAAAACTTGCGTGGCCTTATAATTCATGAGTTGAAGTTTGAGTTTAACATTTTGGAGGTAATTTTCGTAGACTATTCAATGCCCATTCTAACTAAGGTCAATCAAAATTCAAGATAAACTTGTGGTAAAGATGAGGATCTCGAGTTCATTGGTAGAGGACTCCACTTTTGATGGGAGAAAACCCTAGTATTTAGTTTGGTAAGCTCTAGTCGAAGGTGCAGTATGACAGCCACGTAGAAGGAGAACCATGACATGTTGCAAAATTAGAAGGGAAATTCTAACAAAGAGTAGCTACGTGTCTGGAACATTCAAAGCATTTCATGTCTGGGCTAGCTATCTTCTTTACTCTAGTCTAGGATTTCACATTTTTGAGAAAGCATGATTTGTATGGATGGTTTGTTTGTTTCAAATGAAGTATAGTCCAACCTCCACCAAAATAACAATGACAGTAAGGACTAGTAGAGTAGTCTGTTAGAAGGTTTAGACATTGATAATAGTGTCTAGGTTTTCCCCAATTCTTGAATAGCATTAATAGATAATCATAAGTATAGCAAGGAATAGATTACTTAGAGCTTGTAATGAAGAAGGGTTTTGAATTAAAAAGACAATGATAAGAGTTTTTTTACGGTTCAAAACACAAAGACAATCACAACAGAAAATTACAAGTTATAGGGTTACATTGAAATAGAAAGGTGGATTTTAGAATTTTTGTAGTAACATTCACTGTTATAGCCACGTGAACAGCTCATAAGACTTGTAACAATCAACATGGATAAGAAATGGAAATCCTCTTCTTAGAATATGGGATCATTGCCAACTTTAGAAGAAGCTCCTTCTTTATTTGAGTGGGTTTGATTGATTATTGAAGAATTTATTGTGTTTCTCTATCAATAAATAAGAGGTCTCAAGAAGCTAAAGACACTGAAAACTAATTGATGGGCAACCTTTTGACTGTCAAGAAGTGATTGCCTCAGATGAAAGTAGTGATAAATGTCACTATCAACAAAAGAACAACCAATAAATGATAAATTTGCAGTGAGATCATAGTGCCTAAATCAGTCTAAAAGCTTATAAGGATCAGAACCAAGCCATATAAGCTTCAAGAACAATTTGAGAGCATCGAAGTCATCTACCAAACGTTAGAGATTGTCAAATCAATGACACATAACAGCCTCATTACAGTCTTATGTTGTATTAAATAGCAAAATCCAAGTCTAAGATAGTGTTAGAAGGTGTGTGAGAGTCTTCAACATGGATAACTGATAGGTATAACACTGAGAGTAGCAATATATGAGATTTGATGAATGACAGTGGCCATGATATGGAGATGACAGTGTCAAGTATCACTGTCAAAGCATGAATAGAGGTCCCAATCTGAGTCTTTTCAAGAGAGAACAATAAATATGAAGCACCAAGGTCTACAGTTAGATCAGAGACAACCATCTAGCAGCCCAAAAAAGAATCCAAAGGTTGTGAAAGGTCAAAATCACAGTATTTCCATAGCCCATGAAGTTCTAGAAGATGTGCAAGGGCAGTTCATAGTGCAAGGTCATAGGTATTTAGTGTCATAATTATTTTCTTCACCCCCAAATCGTGATGAAAGATAAAAGGATGCCATGACACAAAGTGAAAAGTCTATAGCACTAATAAATAGGTTAGCATTATGTCATATGCATACAAGATATCATGAAGCAGATTTGACAGTAATAAAGTTGCAGCAGTCATCAACTCAAGCATAATGAAGGCATGGACACTGAGCATGCAAAAATATAATTGATAACAGTGGTGAAATGATTAATGTTGTATCACAATTTGATATCAAACTGTCTATGAAGATGATTGTTGAAAGGTTTAGCGTTGGTTTTAAAGGTGAAAACGTTGCATGAGGTCTGCCACCGTAAAGGAAATACAAAGCTACAAATAAGACAATGACCATTCAAAGATAAAGCTACAAAGAACTATCAAAGAAACCACAGTCCAATGAAAAATCAAGAGACAACAGGCCTAAGTGTAGTCTCAGATATTTGAAAATGTCATTATGGATAGTTAAGAAAAATAAATGCATTCATGATATTTGCACTCAACAAAAGAGAAGGGTTTGTATTCATCAAAGATTAGTTGAAACACTTGTGAGAGAGAGATCAATATCCATCAAGCCATAAATAAGCTAATCACCATTACAAAGCATGATGAGTCAAAAAGGCAATCAAGAATTATCAGTTCAAAGGATCAATAGGTGAATCTTCTCTTGTTGATAATCTCTAGTGATGGTGTATAGGATCCCTATTCCAATCTCAATGTGCCAAAGTTTGATGAGAAGTCATGGATTAGAAGTTACAAATGCCTTAAACAGTTTTCTATTGAGAGAAGCCATATAGTCAAATCAAGACTCAATTTCACAATGGTAAGATACAAACAACGATGATAGTCAAGGAGTCATTCATTGTAGGGTTTTCATAAAATTATAGAATATGGTATGAGCAGTCCAAAGAACTATGACACTTCACTGAAAGGAGCAGCATATCAATCCTTATTGGCATCAAATTATACAAATGACAACTAGGGATGAAGCTACAGGAGACAAACACTGTCTTAGTTTAAGACCCTAGAACAATATAGCCCCAATGGAGAAAGCAAAAATCAAAACATAGGAGAACTCCTATAATCCCACTAAAATCGTATTTGCAGTCGCAGAGTTGCAAGATCAAAAGCATATAATGGTAAAGATGACCTAGGGTTCTCTTTTTATTATTGAGACAATATTACACAAATATGATAGTTTAGCAGTCCTCGAATGCATGTGAGTAGTCACAATGAAGAAACAATACCATCAGGGTATTAGAATAATTTTTGAAACTTGCAATCATGTTAGACAAGTATTGAAAGTATAATTCATAGAGCAACCATTTCAACTAGGTTTAGATAGCATATATTCATAACTATTTCAATTTTATGTGAACTACACAATATCTATAATGCATAATTGGAGTTAAACCATAATAGGGCTTGGATGAGAAACACGATAGGGCACCCGAAGTTGTCCACATGCTAAGCCCAAGAGCGGATATGCCATCCCTCTTGGCCCCATGTGGCAGTCCGCCATCCATATGAGGTGGTTTGCTTAGTGGGTAAACTTGTACCTGCCCTCCCTATCCATGCTACCTTATCCACCCTTCTATGATTGAGACCCCTTTAATCACAATGGTAGAGGTTGATGGGGAAACCACAATTACATTATGTAGGATCTCCTACCCTATCTCATTGAATTCATTCCTACACCAAGTGACTATGAACAAAAGCATAGGTATTTAACAACAATGACATGGTCCATGGACTAGTGATCCTCCTCTTGATACTCCATCTACAAATGAGAACATCTCTTGTACATGTTGCTACTTCAGCATTAAAAGTTGCTTCTTCTAGAACTTTCCATGATTCTTTGCAATAGGATTATATGTCTTCTAGATTCACCCCACTAGGACACATTCATATCAAGCATCTTTACTTTTTTGAAAAGTAGACCACATTTCAGATCTAGATGACACCATAATGACTTTGATTTCCTCTTGCAAGATATTCCTCCATCATGTATTGCTTCATCGAAGTTCAAATTTGCTTCTTCAAGGGCTCTCAATGATTCTCTATATAGGATTCTTCGTGTCTATGAGATCCACTTCATTGGGAGGCCTACGTAAACATTTCACATATGTTTGTGGACTCTCACCTTTCAAACGTTTCACATCTTATTGAGCTTCACTTTGTTTCAAGAATAGTTTAATATTCTCTACTTAACAGGGCCAACCACATGAAGGTGGAAGCTCGTTTGGCCCCTCCCCCCCTCCCCTAACATCACTCTAAATTCCCCATTAACATCTAACATTCATTCATTCTTTCATCCATTATTAAAATATAACATTCATTCATTATCACATAACGTTCATCAACACATAAAATTCATTAACTTTCATTAAAACGCAACATTCATCAATAATCATCAACACATATCATTCATGAACATTCATTAGCACATAATTACATTCATTACACATAAAAATCAGTCATTATCAAACAAGGTAGATTACAATCATTTCTTTCTTTCTTTTTTCTTTGAAGCTATGAAAAGACTAAGTGGAACATCAGTTTCTTCATCATTTCCCCCATCTTCGGATGTTTTGCCCTCTTCTCGTGCTCTTGATGTATGCCTAGTCCTATACAAAGGACGAGGATGTTGAACCAAAGGGGGGTCCTTTGCAATAACAAAGAATTGGGTTAAATTCAAAACATTTTTTTTATTATTGTTACAAGTATTTCATTAATTTAAAGAACACAACTGTTACTCTCTTTACCTGATGGGGCCACATCATCTTCCACATCATTTTGTCTAGCCTCAACCTCGACATGCTGAGCACCCTCTAGATCCTCTGGAGTTGAAATACGAAATGTTACATTAATCAATACACCAATTGCAATTAAATTTGTTTAAAGGAATAACAGTGGTCCTCTTTACCTGATTGGGGAACATCACGTTCCTGATGTTGTCTACTCGGATCATGCTCCACTTGGTCACCACCGACTACATGCTCTAAAATATTAACAATAAAGGTTACATTAATTACTACACTAATTTTCAATTTAAGATGTTTAATTGTATTAATAATTACATAAAAAAAATTGAGTAGCAAATGAATACCTCCACTACTAGGATGCACATCCGGACCTTCATGTACGGGTTCTGTTCCATGATTATCATGTTGCATTCCAATGTCATGCGCAGTGTTATCATTGCTTGCTTATTTAAAAAAAATATAGTCACTTTATGTTGAAACTTAACATCAAATAGATTATTGGTTAAGTATTCAATTTGAAATAATTTTCATTTAGCTTAATTACCGTTGTGACAGATGCATCAGAATCTCGTATTTGCCCACTCAATTCTCGTAGCCGTTTAGCCACGGCTATATAGCCTTGCTGGTAGCCAATTCTCTTGTCATCTTCTGTGGGCACTCTATTGAATTCAGAGCCCTGCATTTTTGCTTAGTATTGTGAATTTTGCTTGTATTGTTTTATCAAAAAAAAATTGTTTGCAATTTATAAATATTTTGATGTGATACTTAATTTACTGATTCTTACAATTCGTGCGACAAGTTTCATATAACCACCAGAGCCGAGTTTGTGTTGCCCATGCTTTTCTCGTCTTGCCTTGGTTGCCTTTGACGTGTCACTCAATCTATGAAAAGTTTGAAATATGTTAGATTATATAAATATAATGAATAATTAGTACATATTCACATTCTTAATAGTATCACATACCTTCTTCTGGTGTCCGGTGGTGTATTTCCTTTTTTCCTTTCAATTCTCTCCTTTGCATCCAAAATCAGGTCCTTCCATTCCCTCTCTAGAATCATGGGGGGATGCTCATACTTTATGTTCTTCTCTAAATGTGTCATGTATTGGTCCCTCACATACTTTAGATATGTGCCAGCTTTTTCCAGGAGCTTAGTCTTGTCGAATGTGTCATTTCCAAACAACCCTACCATATGGTTTGTGAGTTCATCTTTTAACTTTTTTTCTTGGTCATTCCACCTTTAAAGCAAAAACAAACCTGTTAGATTTAGAAAGAAACTGAAGCTACCTTTGATATAGTTCAAGAAATGGATAAAAGGAAAACTATTCTAGCAATGATATGAAATCAAAATAGTGGATAAGGGTTAGTTCACATATGATGTTCCACCTTTTACGTATGGTGGGCCCAAATATCTGCAATGAAATGCCATTAAGATTTTTATAAAAAATATCATTTCCTGCAAAAAAAACATGGGATCATTAGTCCAAAATGAGTGATTAGTAAGTAAATTACAATTAGACTATATATAATATTATTTTTAAAGTACCTGGAACCTTCTGTATCTTCAAGGGAATCAATTCTTCATCGCTCACCACTAATGTGGCCTACAACGTTCTCGTACTAGCAATACGGGAAGATCCAGGAAATGATGGTATGTTATCAGCAGTACTCGCCTCTAGCGCATCCTCGTGTGCATCTCCTGCCACAATAAATGAATCCACTATGAAATGCCTCCAAGAAAGAACACTTCAAGGGTAATAAACACATAACGAAAGAGAGAGAAAAAGAGGGATCTACCACCAGTGGGCGGGTCAACACGAGCCGGTGCAACAGACGATGTCTGCATGCTACATGTTGCCGACATTGCAGTCAGCAATATAGTTGGGCTCGACCTCGGACCCATGTCAGCACCTGAAGAGTAATACATTAAATATGTAAAACATTAAAAAAGCAAGTTCACAAGTCCAAAGGAGTGGTTTTAATATATAGAACATGGTCATCACTTGAACTACTCGCAATACCCTGATCATCGCCACCAGGATGATGAGGCCCTATAAATTTTTGTAAAAACAACACATACATATTTTAGTTAATGACATAAAAGAGAAAAAAATATAAACCATTATTGAACTTTTGTTATGATTAAAGCTTTCATTACTGCTTACTTGCAAGTTTTCCATTGTCGTTAACAATAGTTGCACCCTCTTTGTTATCTCATCAGTCTGAGGGCTTGTGGTTGCCAAATCAACAATCTCTTGCCTAATTTTTCTAATATTCTTTTGTACAAATTGCATAGAGTTTGCGCTAAGTGCGATGTCATCAGCGCATAACACTTTCGAGCGCCCCACATCCCTATGGAGGTGTTGAGGTACTGCAGGTTCCTTTCCCTTATCCCGAACATCCGTCTATGACAAGAATATAATTAACACTATCAAAATTACTTCAAAACACTCGAGAAAAGATCATAATGTAACAGTTTGCTTCTATCTAATTTGTACAATTACAATGAGGTTTACCTGCTCCGAAGAAGTGTCGAGACCTACACCCCTATCTGTGCTATGTGGTGGATCCATGTGGCCCTGTGACAAAGAAAAAATATAAAAACATTAGCGAAATGAAACCAATAGACTTAGCAAAAAAACTTAATAATACAATGGTTTATTGGATTCATTAATTGGAAGTTGGCTTAAATGGTATATATATAGTACATACCACCCCCATGATAGTAACTTTGTTTGTATCTATACGATTCAAATTGTAGTCGATTAGCAGCTCTTCCCCTGCACTTATTGATTTTATCGCACATACAAACACACAATTTCCCTCACGTGCCTCAAATATGCAATTGGGTTGCTTATTAGTTGACCCAGGTCGTGTACTATTTATAAAACCTGCAATATTCCTTGTTGCTTTTGGCCTTCCATCAATGTATACAGCCACTCGTTTACTTTGATCATTATCTTTTTGTTGTATATAATTGGCTGACAGTGCATACCTATGCATACTTTTTTTATATCGAACAATCTGCATCCAATCATTATAATTGTAACAAGGTCCAACAAACTCCATCAATTCAGCAACTTTGTTGTAACAGACCTTTATGTTGTCCATGGAAAATAGGCCCAAACCATGTAACGACGAAGGTGCTATGCGATATATCCTCTCATTAACACAAAAATCAGTGTTTATTGGAGGAAGTTTCTTGGGTACACATTGTTTCAGTAGATGTTTGTACCTCAAGGGCACCTCAATGTCGCCTTTGGTCTCATCATTATAAGAACATGACCCCCCTTGAGCAAGAAAAAATTCCATGCATTTATTGAATTTTCTTCTAATCTTTTGACCTCTAGTTGATCTCCCTATTTGAGATCTACTACATGTCTCACTTTCCTCTTCTATTCCTGCATTTCCCTCACTCGAGGAAGACACATCTGACAAATACCTATTTGGTGATACCTGTGCACCATCAAATGAGAGAGTTAGTTGGTAATGAGAGAGATATTTTGCAAATGAGGGTAATATTGATGAAGAAGTCAGCCATAAAGTTGATGTTGAGATTAAAATTTGAGTAAGTCCAACTGGGGCTTCAAGTGTTGATAACTGTATTAGATTTGCTGCTAATGTTGAGGTTTGAAAAACTGAGGAAGTTTGTTTTTCTTGTAATTTTTTTAAAATATATTATTTCTATAAGGTGTATTGACTTATACCTGCCGATCCATGAGACTGTGCAGGATCCTTGTCAAAGGGGTTCAGGTTCCTGCACCAACAATTGAGCATCATAAGCATTACATTTGTAATTTGATAAACAATAAATACTGCAGTATCATAGGCATCATAAGCATCACATATGTATCATCATATATGTAATTGAGCATCATAAGAATCACATGTGTATCATCATAAACATGTAATCCATCACATACGTATCATAAATCACCATCCATCACATAGCTAATAAGTAGTCCACATTCCATAAATAAACACAAAGTTCAAACAATGTCACATGTATCATCATAAGCATGTAATCCATCACACATGTATTTTAAATCACCATCTATCACATAGCTAGAGGTGCATCATGAATTAATTAAGTAATGGCATTAGAATTCAAAACATATGAATTATTTATGTAACCATATAAATCAAATCAATTTCTATCAAGATATCAATATTAAATAGATAATATAGTAATCGCATCTCATACATTTCATTCATGTCATTGATCATCATCATCATCATCATCATCATCATCATCATCATCATCATCATCATCATCATCATCATCATCATCATCATCATCATCATCATCATCGTCGTCGTCGTCATCGTCATTGTGTTTGTCATCGTCATCACCATCACCATCACCATCACCATCACCATCACCATCACCATCACCAGCAGCACCATCATCATCATCAACTTCTTCTTCGTGTACATTTCCGTCAGGAACATCATCGAGTAACTGTCGATCGTGATCATCTATATCATCTTCTACTTCTTCGGTATCTTCTTCTTCCATCACATTATACATTATTGGCCTTCCTCTTGGATCATGTCTAACAACAAATGACCAACCCAGTTTATGTGGAACCTCCGAGTAAAATACCTGCTCACATTGACTTGGAAGAACATAGGGCTCATCCCCAACTCGTTCAAACGACCTTGTATTAACCATTGTAAATCTATTATCATGTTCGATAACAATTCTATCAGGATCATTTTTATTCAGTCGTAGCCTATACCATTTGACGACGAACAAAACTAATTTGAAGGAATTAAAGTCACACTCGAGTATATCATCCAAAATGCCATGGTATCGATTTTGAGACACTTGAGGATGTATGTCATTTCTAGATGAAATATTGGTCACCTCAAAGACTGCAGTTATCCCAGAATCACAAGTTTTCTTCGTGTCATCCAACTGTTTGATGCGAAATTTATGACCATTGCAGCACATAGCCTTGTGGTGTTTGACCTGCAATATGTCTAACATATTAAAATTATTGCATCATGAGTTGATAAACATACGGGTGATTAATAAAATTATACATACCTATTGATCTCTTAAACCATATGCTAAATCAATTTCCCTTTGTGTAATATTGGAATCTCCATTACGATGAGCTTCTTTAAACAATGAAGCAACACCATCCCATGTTAATGTGTGACTAGAATGTTGACATCGTTCAATCCACACCGTCATCCAATCAAGATTGTTTGCAATATACAAATGTAGCACATCCCACTCCCGACCAACTGTACAAATAATTAATAGACCACTTACAACTAATTTATTTAGAAGATGAAGAATTAATTTACTGCAATAACATCTTATAATTACCTCTCACTTTCTTCAATCTACCTTTCCCCATCAAGTGCTCCCCTTCGAATTTATTAATGGGGTTGGGATCCAAAATGTGATCTACGTGGATTTTTACTACAAACTTAGGAAGATATTCAGTAATGTACACCATAGTTTGGTATACCATATATCCCTCCACCATAGAACCCTCAGGCTGTGCTCTTTGTCGAACCAAAGCCTTCAAAAATTTCAAGTGCCTCTCAACCATCCACATTGACCTAGTGTGTACAGGTCCACACAATTCGATCTCCTCAACTTGGTGTATGAGGTAGTGTTCTTGTGCATTGAAAAAAGTTGAAGGTAGACACTTTTGCATTTCACACATTAGATGAGGGATTTTTCTCTTCCAATATTTTATATCTTCCTTGTGGATTTCTTTAGATGACATCCACCTAAAAGAGATTGAAGACGCAAAAATATATAAACGAGACTTTATAAAATAATATGCAATATATTGCATAACAAGTAAAACAAATGGCAAATATAATATCTATACAACAAATTGAGCAAACATCACTACTTACCTCATGTATTTTCCAAGATCGTATATGACTTGCTTGATATTATTGTCGAAGTGGTCGGAGAGAGATAGAGGTAGAACGTACTGCAACAATTATAAAATGATCTTTTCATTGTTTTCTAACATAATACAATGAAAAGTACATGTGCAGTATACAAATATATAGGAAATACACAAGAACGTGAATTACCTTAATGAAGGTATGCCAATCATGCGTTTTCATCCCTGGCCCAAATTCACTCTTCTTTGATATGAGATTGTTTATGTTCGCAGCAAATCCTATGGGAAATCGAATTTTTTCGTATGACTTCTTTTATAGAATTGCTTTGCTGCTCCGTTAATAACCAAGGAAGGGCACTTATATTAATCTGATCTCCATTGCTATTTGATTGAATGACATTTTTCATTGCATGATTGGATTCCACAATGTCACTACAAATTTTGACAATTTTTTCTTTGTCACGCCTTCCATCCAATATTTTCCATAATGTCTCTGTTATATTCTTTCCAATATGCATTGTATCAAACAAATGCACAATTTGTAGTTGCTCGTAGTAAGGCAACCTACTGAATTGTCTGGGATAACTTTTTAGTCCCTTTGGAAGGTGGCCATCCATGCCTTGACGACCTTCAATATCATCAATTACATCATCAGTAAACAAAACATGATAGAAAAATTCAAATTCCAAACATAAACCATTAGATGGAATGACATTACCTTGATGATTAATTCTATTATATTCCAACTTCCATAAGTGAGGAGTCATTCTTCGTGGCTTTGATGTAGTCTCTTCTTTCCCATTGAAAAGACGTTTTTCAGTATTCCGGTACTTATGATTTTTGTGAAGGAAGTGCCTATACTCATCAAACACCTGCTTTCCTAAACTTTTTGAATGACGAGATTTCATCTTTGGACCACAAATTGGACATGCAAATTTTCCCTTTGTTTGAAGACCTACAAGATAATGTATAATTCTATTAAATCTGTTAATTTTTATAATTATAATTATCATGCGCAACTTGAACACTATAACGTACCACAAAAATGTGTTAGCCCTGGGGCATCATGTATTGTCCATACAAGCATTGCATGGAATTGAAATTGTCTTTGTCCTATTGGTCTAGAGATGTCATACATGGTCACACCATTCCATAACTCCAGCAACTCGTCGATAAGAGGCTCAATATATACATTCATATCTTTAACTTGGTACTTTCCTAGTGGAATGAACAAAAACATTACATAATTATTATGACCATTTTACTGCAATATTTATAATTAAATGTAGATGACTATTAAATGATAAAATACCTGGAACAATCATTGCCAACATTATGTGCTCCCTCTTTATTGACATCCATGGAGGAATATTATTGTTGATAACAAAAATAGGCCACACCGAGTAAACAGATCTCAACTCTCCAAATGGATTGACACCGTCCGCTGCCAATGAAAGCCTGAGATTACGAGGTTCTTCTTTAAAGTGTGGCCACTTTTCCTCTATGTCCATAAATGTTGAACCATCTGCAGGCATTCGAATAATGTCATCTCGACTTCTATTGTGTGCATGGTAATCCATAAATTGTGCAGAGCTAGTGCACCTGAATAATCGTTGCATACGTGGAATAATGGGAATATAACGAAGAACCTTGCGAGGCACCTTTTTTGTTATTTGATCTATTCGATATCTACTGATATGACATTCAGGGCATTCTGTTCCAGATTCATGTTGTTTATGATATATAATATAATCATTGGGACAAGCATCTATTGTTTGATACTCCATTCCAATATCTTTCATAATGGCAGATAATTCTCGGTATGAGCGAGGTAGAATATTTGATGGTGGTAAGAAAAACTCACCTATCAATCTACAACAACAAAAAAAAGTTTGAGGTGTTAATATAAAGAATATTAATGGTACATGATTCACCATTTATTAACTGTAATGACATGTATGACACACCTTAACATACGTGAGATTGTTATGTTGGATAAACCATTCATAACCTTCAAGTTCACCAACACCAATACAACAGAGAGAAGAGTTGTTTGGGAGCCTTTGTAAAGGGGCTCATATGCCTTCTCAAGAAGAGGTAAATCATGAACATCAAGGTCATCCTGATCATCATGATCAACTATGCCAGTACTAAACGTGTCATGGATCAATGTATTTGTACCGTCATCTTCAATTGTGTTTTCTGGTGCATGATCATCATCTTCCATGGGATCATTATCTTCAGCTTTGATATTCACACCTCCATGTTCCTCCACTTTGAAAACCATATTCTTAGGGATTTGTTGATCCATACCATGTGCTCCAGGGTGCTCCACCTATATAAAATTGATATACATAAATAAACTATGATCATGATCTCATTATCAAGTGATTTCTTATGTATATAAATTGTTAAAACGATATAATGAACAACTTACCAGTGGATGATAATCATGTCCCCCTTCAATGTGACCATGTTGCCTACAATGTTTCTTAGCTATTTTGATTAGAAGTCTTCTAGTCTTTAAGCCCTTACAAATTTTGCAGGGACAATAACATTTCCCATCACCTTTTCTTTTCAAGTTAGACCATAATCTAGCAATTGTCTCCTTGTTTTGTTCTTTGCTGATATTATCTGAAATGGTCTTTCTTCACAGGCAAAAAAATCAAGCTATGGAAACTTCAGTGCAAAAGCTTCACAAAAATTGCAAATCGAACCAAAACCATTTAACTCTTCTTTTTCATCTTAAAACATTGAACTTAATAGAGAACGTATTTAATGTAGCTGATTGTGTGAATTTTTGAGCATCGTGTCTGCAAATTCTTACTAAAAGTTTGCCTGTTGCAGACTTTCTGAGAGACATTTTTGAGTATTCTAAGCAAAGCATTTATTTTAACATACACTTATTCATCCACATTGCAGGGATAACAGTACAAGGCTCACATATTGGTCTAAGAGGATGCCATGGTCTCACGAAGTAACCAAGAACCATATGAAATGATGGTCTTGAATCCACACACAACTAGGGAGGATCCATACGATTATGTATGACTTCCCCCTTGTTTGTTTAATGGGATTAGCCAGCTCCAAGACATAGTCGTCAATAATCACTAAGAATGTACAAGTGGATCGTAGCTACCCATACAACAAACACTTACCCCTATCCTCAAATTTTCCCAATGTTTGATTCCTTATATACACTCATCCAAGGTTATCTATGTCGATCTTGGTGAGGAATCACATCACAACAAAGAAGGCAACATTTAAAAATAGCAAGAGTTTCACTAAACTACCAAAGATCATAAATATCGAAAGAAAGAAAAAATAGTAACAATAATAAGCCAAATAAATGTGTTCAATTCCAATAGCAAATCAAACATAGCCACAATAACTACACAATAGAGAAAACTCACAATAGTGATTAAACTAATTCAAACAAGATAAAATAAAATTGTTGGCCCATGCAACAAAGATGAGAGATCATCAATAATTGAAGGAAACTTCACAATCCTTAAAAGTGCACATTACATAACTATACGACTAGAAATTGTGGCTAAATAGAGTGAAGATTCATCATGACTCTAATAATAGTCCCTCATGTGTGCATTTGTGGCATGAACACAAAAAACTCCCACACGGCATGGCCATGTACCTAATGGAGAAGACATGCCTAGGCTACATGCCCAAAAAACATGACTATAATAGTAGTCCCTCATGCATGCATTTGTGCCCTGCACACTACAAATCCTAACATATCATGGCAATACACCTCATAGAGAAGACACACCTAGGGCCACATTGCACATAGCAATGTGCCTCACAAAGAAGACATGCATAGGGCACATGCCACATAGCAATGTGTCTTATGGAAAAATGTGCATGCATGTCACACACCAAAGCTATATGTATACATCATGAGGCACATTCATATGTTATCAAACACAACCTATTGTATCTAACATGAGTTCCTCTCTACATGTGTGCAAATCTTCCAACACTAATCGCCACTGAGAAGGAATAATATAAAATGCATCTTCAAATATTTGTGTGTGTGTGTGGAATTGTGTCTTTGAACCCAAATCGCTACCATCAACAACATGTAACCATCACCTACACTATATCAAAACATAAGTATGGTGTGACATCATATCTATTTGCATAATGTCAAAACACATGCAAACATGAAAATCATCATAGCATGACAAAAATCAATCTCCACATGTTGGAACAAAGATATAAATAAGATAATAGGGTGAGAGGAAACCCGTACCAAGAACCACGTACCAACTATCGACAATGCCATCAAGATAAATGTAGGATAAAATACCACTATGAGCCATCCAATGGTCCATTCTATGAGGAGAACTAGGGGATACTGTCTTTGAAAGGTGTGGTCAATAGAGATAATCCCTACTAATGCCACAACATGTCACCATAGCTTCTTGAGTTTTCCATTCTTCTACTTAACACCACATTTATTGAGTTCCTCAACAATGAGGTTGGTTCTCAATAGGATGCACAAACATGTAAACACACAAGCATGGTTTCATCATACTTGTATTGTATCATACTTGTACAACAATACAAATACATTTTTCTAGTTAATTACTTAGTGTAAAAATAACTCCATTACATAACATAGGGTAATAATCACCATAAGTTTTCAAATAAATTGCCCAAACATCAATTGGAGTTACCCTTTCTAAGGTACAAACATAATTTATGTATAACTTCAAAATTAAAACAATCACAATACATCCAAATAAGTTCAATAGTGCATGGAAATAGACAACATGATCCATAATTAAACCCACAAATTACCCTAATTGGATATGCTAATAAAATGGTGTCTCAAATAATAGAGATTATGTTGGACCTATAATAGAGATCTGGACTTTGTTTCATCATACACAAGCATGGTTTCATCATACTTGTATCCAAATACACCATCCATAGATAGGTACTCAGTACCACAATCTCATGGGTACCCTTTTAGCTGAATTTACCCTATATTTAGGTGAATCTACCCTTGTATCATTCCTTGATCTAGTATGTCATTCCACCAATAATAATTTTTCCATATTCTTGGGAGAATACACTGTCCCTTAGGTGAATATGCCATATCCTTAAATGAATCCTCCTTGTCATCATCCTAAGTCCTCTTTTTGTTAAGTCTTATCCCTTCATCTTTAGGAAAATCCACCTATCCTTATGTGAATCTACTTTCTCTTAGGTGAATCTATTTCACATAAATCATTTATCTTATCCATCTTTCTTACGCAAATGGTGATTTTTTCCTATCCTTAGATGACTACACTCCCATTTAGGTGAATCTATCTAGTTTTAGTCTCCTTCCATTATTTTGTCCAAATTTGTATCCTCTAGTTTACATGAATCTACTTTTTCCTAGGAAAATCAACCCTATCATTCTAAGGAAAATTCACCTTGTCATCATCCTTAATCATCTACCTTTCAAGTGTATAGTCCATCCATCCTTGGGAGAATCTCACATATTATTGGGAAAATCCATTCCCTCTTAGGTGAATCCACCTTTCCCACCTTCTCATTAATCTATTACTTGTTCTAAGAAGGACACAAAAGTGGATAGAAAACAATAGAGGAGATAGTACTCAAACAAGTACTAAGGAATTGCATTAGTGACATGTCACAAATGTGAGTTATACATTAGGAAATCTGGCGAGTATTTAGGATTGCTCCTATAGTCTTAAGTTTCTCCAAGGAAAATATTGGTGAGAAGATGAAATTTGTAGTTAATCATTTGGAGGTCCCTGCAAATTCTATAGTTGTTGCATCCTAAGTTGTTGCAAAACAGTTTAGAACGGTCTATGAGGCCCAGGTTTTTGGTTTGGCAGAAAATCGAGTCCGCCATTGGCCACGGTCTTTCTATTCTCAAGGTATTGATGATGACAAAGGGAAGGTTTATCAAGATTATAGAAGGGCATCATGGCTCAGAAACCCTGTGGACAATTTATAAAAATGTCGTTTCTAATGCACCCAATGGTACAAAGAGATCAAGTAGTTTGAGACAGTGAAAGTCAGGACTCCAAAACCACAACAAACTTGTTATCTAGTCTTTGGCAGAAGCCAGCCAAGCCTTCCCCATCTAGGTATTGGCTGTGAGCATTTTACTTTCATGGAGGCACCCTTCTTAAAGACAGGAGCGACAATGTTATCTCCTCTGCCATTTTTCTTTGTGTAATAACTCTTCAAGCGAGGTATGCATGGCAATTATTAAATGCTAAAATGAGCTTCTAAAAAAATTTCCATTAAAAAAAAAATCGCAAAATGGGGTAGCATACACACGGCATGTGAACTGTATGACAGAATACCTCAAAGAGATGTCATTTCATGGTTTTAAGATCGTAGGATATGCACAAAATGGATTAATTCGCAAAAAAAACCAGTTGCTTTGTTTGCAAAACAAACCTTACCTTGCTTGTGCAAAGATCGCTCTAGCGGGGGGGGGGGGGTAGGGAGGCAAGATGGTCTTGCTTCGGTTTGCTTTGAAAATGAAAATGCACTGTGTTTTTCTTTTTTAATAAAATGCCCGAGGTCGTTAGAATTCCGACGAACACGGGCATTTAAAAAAAAAAAAATCAAATTTTCACACAATGCTCCTTGTCCTTCGGAAACCTCCATCGGAATTTGACCCCAAATGTATTAGTGCATGGAGGATCCTTTGATTTCCTGACCATCCTCTAACTATCAGACATTGCAACATCCTTATATGAATTTGTTTTAACATTACCATTTTCAATTGTAGCATCATTAGTTACTTGATTCAGCTGAGGGACAAAATTAGACATCACGATGGGCTGAGTTAATTGTGGTTGAGAACTGGGAGGATTTGCAAGATGAGTTTGACTATATCCAATCTTTTTAACTGTGTAATCTCTTATTAAATGGTCATTTTGTCTATAGAAGAAGAAAGCATTATGCTTACTAAGATAATTTATTGGCTGGAAAAATTCAAACTCGGGTCCAACTAGCTTAATACTATTAATAAGTTAGTTTTTCAAGTCCATTTTAACATAGGCTATTGGATGAACCCTAAGGCTAGGAAAACTTATCAAAACTATTCTTGCAGCAGATGACTCTCCCAAGTTATGAAACTATTTCTTTAAGAAAAAAGTCTAAGTGGCAGATTAAGAAAAGGTAGGTCAATCCACATCGGGTATTTAGACTTAGAGGGACTCTCAAGATGAATATCCAAAGTCCAAGCCTGTAAGTAACAAATTTTCCCACAGATAACCTAAGTTCTATATCGAAGGACTATTTGTACATCATTAACAAATTTAAACTCGTAGGAAACATACCCTTTGCCCAACCCTCTCAAGGCTTCAATTTCCCACCTTTTACTTTTCTAATTAAATCTAGCTCATTCACTAAAATCACTTTCAGATGAAATGCCCTTCAAAGAGAACAAAATTATAAACCTATGCACATTCTGCAATAGAACCAACCACATCATCATGAAGGAGATATGCTAATGTATTACCCTCATTCAATTTCTCCTCCATTTCTTTATCTCCAGTCGCTTGTGTTTTCACTTTTGTATTAAATTTTTTTTTTGCACCCTCATTGTTTATTACAAAAGCTAGCCCTCCCTTATCTCCCTTAATATCTTTCATTGTTAGGTCAATTGTTACATTTTCACCATCATTTTGAGAAAGGGTTTCACTCTTTTGATTGTCCCCCACATCTCCCATTAGATCTCCCATCGCCTTCCTTCTCTCCACTTTCAGTTGCATAGCCACAAGATTACAATCTGACATATGAAAACACTCCACCTACCTATGAAAAGGATCCTTGCTGCACCTTTGAGTAGCGGCCAAGGAAAGTAGAAACGCTAGATTTTGTCTACTTATTTACCAATTGGAACTGCAACACACCAACTAGGGTTACAAAATGGCCTTACTTCTTTAGCACTCTCTCTTAATAAAAGTTTTTGCATCCTTTACAAATTAATCATCAAACATTATAATCAATAAAAATCATTTTACAATCTAAAATTAGTCCATTTAAGACTTAATTCATATATTTCATTTAAAAATAAAAAATATCAAATCTCATTAATTTCTTTATCAAACATTAATCAACCATATATCTTTTTAAAATTTGAAGTTAACTAATCCATTTAATACTTTATTCTTAATTTTCATTTAAAAAATATCCAGAACTTCCATTTTAAAAATATCCACATTAATTTATTTCTTTGTAGAAAATCTTTTTAGAATGTGAATCTAATATATTTATGCCTTCATCTTAGATCTCTTATAAAAACTAGCATATCGATATTTAAAAAACAAAATCTAAGTAAGATACGCTGAGAGATATCAAATTATGAAAATATTTAATATTCATACATAATAATAATAAAAATTTTATTAGTAGTAAGTTTAAATTGAAATGGTTGAATACATCATTTAGACGTTACAGAAAATTGAAGATTTTCAAACAAAATTTAAATTAGGTATTAATAAATAGACACGTAAAACTATAAATAGTATTCAATTGAATTTTGTTTGGATAAATTTTGAATAAATAATTAAAAAATAGAATGATTCGATCAAATTATTTGTCACAATATAAGTCATTAATAAAAGTAAAAATTGGGAAAAACAGAATACATTGGAACAAAAATTTAATTGTTTTTGATATTAACAAGCAACAAAACAAGGTTGATGTTACTATAAACAACAACCCAAAAGATGTAAAGTTGACGACAAAAACAAAGAAGCAAAAAAATACATTACATCAATTATCTTCTAAAAACTTTATCTATTTTCTTTGGCCTTTCGCTTTGCAAGTTGTCTACCAATTTTCATTTTTTCGTAATGCTCATATGTGAATGCTGACATTATTCTAAGGCCTTCTAGAGATTTTACTCAAGACACTGTCATAAATGTCAATCCCGTTCTTTCAATTGGTCTTATATCAATTGTGGCTTTTGATAGAGTGGACCCCTAAGATTTATGTATAGTCAATGCCCATGCCAATCTCAATGGTAGTTGAAATGTCTTGCCCCTTTGTATTGGTGTTATTAGAATTATACTTGGATGATGATCTTCGAATGATATTCCTATATAATTGTCAAATTCAACAATGACATGTGATGGTGGTTCAGGTGGAGAACTTCCTGATTTATAGATAATCTTTCGAACATATCTCAAAGCTCCATTTTCAAGTCCTTCTCGTGTCCTTCTTGTATCCAAAGATTTGAAGTCAACACCACCCTCGAATTCCTTATGATTAACATTTCTAGATCAAGTTCATCATTTGAAAAATCTTCTTCTTAATGTGCACTTCCTACTTTTGTTGCAAGACTACGCACAATAGGATTAATTGGGGTTCTTGTCATAAGTAATCTTCAGTCATCAATTTGTGGGTTTGTATCTCTTAGGTTTGTCAAAAGTTGACGAAACCTTTGTTGTTGATTATTTTATCCATCTTGTCTGAATATTTTATCTAACGTAACCATAGTTTTGAATTCTTGTCACAATAACTTTGCCCGTCTATTGCTGTCATATGCTGGTCTATCATTGACTGGAAACGATTGGCCCAAATCTCCAACCAAAATAATAGATATACTTGAAAGAGGACAGATAAAAAAATATTTTAAATTATGTAATAAAATTATAAAAAATTCATATTTATGAATAATAATAAATATAATATAAAATAGTTGTCTTGATTAGTCGTAACGAAAGATCGATCTGCAAAGCTTATGTGTGCATTTTGTGGGAATGCTTGTCGAAGTCAAGAATCTATATCTTCCAACACGTTTTTACCAATAAAGCTCATTTCATCAATCAAAACGTATTTGATATGTGCTATATATTCTTGAAAGTTTGCAAGTTTTGTTCCTTCTAGCTGAAAGAAGTCTCGTATTGAGATTCTCAATTTTGACTGAACTGTAGAGGCTCCTATATTGAATATTGCAACTCCTATTGGTGCAAGTAATAGAAGGGGAGAACGACCTGGTATTGCCTCATTTTTGAGGGCTTGACTAATGGAATCAATCAGATACAACTTTCTCATTCCTTGTACTATTCACCTTCATATTCATGAGACCAATCTGTATATCTATCAATGTCTCTTCTTCCCAACATATCTATTTCAGAAACTTGTATATTTTGACTTTGATGCAACATAGATAAAATTTCCCATACATTCTCTATGGTATTTATTTGAATAGGTTCATTGTCTTCAATTTCAAAATCATTGGTATTTTCAACATTTTCTTCAGCCATTGTTCGTTCCATGTGCCAAGCATTATAGTTGAATGACTCTCACTTTTCTATTACAGAGTCATGATCATGACCAATATATCTTTCTATGTCATGAAATGGTTTCTACAACAATAACTTTGAAAAATAGAAGTCAATCTATTTATCTGAGTCACATGGAGGAATGAATACATACCTAGGGAAAATTTTGACAATAGATGCACTTTACCTTGGCTCCCATTTGTTGTCTCTTTTTTCGTTTAGGATTATAAATACATGACCTAGCTGCATCAATCAATGAGACATGTTCTATGGAAGGAGTCTTTGTTTTATATCCATCAATGAGAGATATTGCTTCTTCTTCGTCTCTCTCTTCAATATATACAACTATAGGTTTAAACACCTCACGTAAAACATTTAGATTAACAAATCTTCTATCACTTTCTACTAATGAAAGTTCTAACAACATGTGACATGTTTCTTGAACTCCAATGTCTCTTTTTATGGCTATCTTGGTTAGAAGCCTTCTATATGCTCGTGCAGCTAAATCATCCAGGTTTTCCATGTTTGAAAGACACATCAACACTTGGCTATATGTTTTTGAGATTTTTTCTGCTTTTGCGACATACTTTGCAATATATTTGATTACAACATGCTTGGAAAGAACATATCGCCAATCTATATTTTCATAATTTTAATATTTAAATATGTGATTTTTTTTTTGACTAATTAAATAGTTACTTGCAAACCATCATACCTATTTTTTTTTTAGCCATGCACCCTCCCTACACATCGTTTGTTGCTCTACAAAGTTTGGTATTTGTTCATACTCACGCTCAATATAGCTCCTTTCGAGCACCAAACTAGAAACAACAATTGGAAGACCAAGGGTCACAACTTAGAAATCCACTTTAAACACCAATGGAAGACCAAGAGTCACAACTTAGAATTCTACACAAAGGTGTCCCTCATGGGAATTGAACTTGGGTCTCCACATTGAGAACTCAATGCTTTAACCAACTAAGCTCAACCCCTTAGACATTCTTATACAATTTTTATATTTTAATTAGCTAAAATTTAACTATGTTTAAATTACTTAATTTAATTTGAGTTACTTAATTTAAATTAATTTAAACTATTTAATTTAATTTATTAATTTATGTGATACGTGTAAAGAAACTTAACTTTAGTTTCTTCTTTTTTCTAAAGAAAAAAAACTATTTTATTTAATTTAATTGAAGTTGTTTTATTTGATTTTTAATTTTTTTAATCAGCTTAAATTTTATAATGTTTATTTTATTATTAGTTTTTTAATTTAACAAAATTCACTTTGTTTTATGAAAAATATTTGCTTTTCTTAAAAGATATTATTTTTATATTTATCTTTTAGTATCTTCAAGTTAGTTTTTAGTTTTATTATTAAACAGAGAAACTTAACTTTAATTTCTCTTTTAATAAATAAAACTATTTAATTTAATTTAAACTATTTAATTTAAGTTAAGTTGTTTTATTTAATTTTTTAATTCTTATACAATTCTTAAATTTCACTATATTTAAATTATTTAATTTAAGTTACTTAATTTCAATTAATTTAAATTAGTTAATTTAATTGATACGTGTAAAGAAACTTAACATTAGTTTCTTCGTTTTCCAAAGAAAGAACTATTTAATTGAATTTCGTTTTAGTTATTTAATTTAATTTATTTAAATTATTTAATTTAATTTAAGTTGTTTTATTTGATTTTTTTTATTGATAATAGTATGATTTTATTAATAATTAAGGAAAGTTTACAATTCAACAAGAGAAGACAACAACACCACCAACCAAAAATAATGCAGAGACCACCCACCCAAACCACCCTTAGAGGTAAACAACCAAAAAACCCATGCAACTACCACCCCAAACCCATATACAATACCAACGAGTGTACAAAAATCGCTTTGCACACCATCCCACATGGAGAAATTTATAAAATTATAATGTTTGCAAACACAATTACAAACGAGATTTAACCCCATAGACCAAAATTAAATACATTATTAAACAAAAACAAACCACTGGAAGCTACCCAGAAAGAAGTCTAGGGTGTGCTCACCACCTGCTTCCTTTTACTCAGCCCGCGCCCACCACCTTCCATCTCTCGCGCCTCCTCTATCGTGTGTTGTAAAGCAACATCAACCTTCATCAAATCCACAAACACTTTCAAGGCTTCCCAGCCAATGC
The DNA here is from genome assembly GCF_030272615.1 of Cryptomeria japonica. Taxonomy (NCBI): domain Eukaryota; kingdom Viridiplantae; phylum Streptophyta; class Pinopsida; order Cupressales; family Cupressaceae; genus Cryptomeria; species Cryptomeria japonica. The sequence continues at coordinate 817,082,955 of NC_081411.1, read as the reverse complement.
ACGCCTCTTCTCTGAAACGGGCTTTCCAGGCATCGTTATACCACCTCACAAAGGGAACAAAATCAATCTCGGCTATTTGATGAAAATTCTCAACACATTCACAAATGTCAAAGCCAGCTCCCGGGACTGCCCACTCAAGGATTGACTCCATTCCCAGGAGGTAATCTTTCAACAAAATTGCATTCATCACCTTCTTGATTGGTTCCATAGTGCTTTCCAATTCCAACCACCACACCAAGATAAGAGAATACATATCCATGCTGGTTTTGTATCGAAAAACCACCACCAATAGATTCTTCCAGAGTTCATTAAACACGCTTCACCAATCTTTCATCTTTGGAGAGAAAGATTCCAAACAAATGCTTCTCTGAAATTGGTATGAGAAAAGGATAGAGTTGTTTCTTAGTCTTCAATGTGAAGTTCGCCTCCATAACTTTGTTTTTACAATGGAGCCACTCCACCAACCTCCGTTAATGTTCAACTTCACACTACATCATAGGGAAAAAACTGGACAAAAATACTTGGAACCACAAAAATTAAGAGCCTAATAAATTCCCCACTTAAACACCACAAATGTAGAGCACTGTCATTATACTCCACCGCCCTTCAAGCAAGAAAGCAGAGATTGCATGCTTCCCAAGGGAGGAAAACTACAAGTGCATTTAAAGCACGTACTGACAACAAAGAATATAAACATTCTCAACCAACGGTTCCCAATCAAAAGGACTTGGAATTAAATCACACTCATGCTCGCACAATCTCCAAGCAATATCAATTAATTCGAAACGAAGTACCCCCATCTCCTCCACATGACACAAGATATAGTGATGCCATTATACAACTAGGCTGACTAGTGTACTTCCTTGTCAGCATTATCCCACCAACGAGTTACAAAATGGTCCAATTCACATGCCACATTGGACAAAAAGTCTGCCACCCCATTCCCTACTCTTCTAATATGCGAAATGCAAAAATCTTGAAATGCAATCAACTTGGAGCAAATAATTCAGACGTATTTATTAATCCGCCAACTTGGAGAAGAGCCCTTCAAAATTGCATCAATTACAATTTTGGAATCACCTTCTAAATGCACCTTAGGAATTTTTAAATTACTCGCCAATTCAACCGCCAACAATGTAGCTTGTGCTTCCACTTCATTATTGGTCCCATCCTGCAGCCTCTGAGCTCCTTTAATTAATATCTTGCCTTTCGCATTGCAAGCTACACATCTGGCACTTGAGATACCTAGGTTGCCTCTTGAAGTCCCATCAAAATTTACCTTGATCCATCCTCGCTCTGGCTTAACCCAAACACTATCCGAGTTCTTGCCAACACTAAGATCAGCCTTAGAAAGCCCATGAACATGCCTGTTTTATTTGATTTTTTAACTCTTATACAATTCTTAAATTTTAATTAGCTTAAATTTTACTATGTTAGAATTATTTAATTTAATTTAAGCTATTTTTTTTAAATTTAATTTAATTTAAGTTATTTTATTTGATTTTTAAATTCTTATGTAAATTTTAAATTTTAATCAACTTAAATTTTACTATGTTTAAATTACTTATTTCAATTAATTTAAATTATTTAATTTAATATATTAATCGAAGTGTTGCGTGTAAAGAAACTTAACTTTAGTTTTTTCTTTTTCTAAAGCAAGAAAACTATTTAATTTAATTTATGTTAAGTTGTTTTATTTGATTTTTAAAAAAAAAATTAATCAATTTAAATTTTACAATATTTAAATTATTTAATTAATTTAAATTTAAATTATTGTATTTAATTTTTTTGTTTTTGAATTATTATTATTATTTTAGTTTTTAGTTATTTAAATTAATTTTATTTATTACTTTTTTTTTTAACTAGTTAACACGTGGAAGCCCAAAATAATTGAATTGAATTGATAGTATTTTAAGTTATTTAATTTAAGTACACATCAAATTAAATAGTTTTAGTTTTTATTCATGCATTATGTGAGTTAATAAAACATTAATCAATAGAAAATCTTTTAATAATCTTTTTTAAATCGAAAGACCTTGATTAATTGGCCGTTTTTGAAATAGGTATACGATTAAATTAGATTTTAAAAATTTTAATTTTTTTTTCCCGGAAGGTGAAAGATAGCTGATTGCTCCGGGTGGAAAAAAATAACATTCTATTCTAACCTATTTTCAGCGTTTTTGTTATTGGAGAATCGTCCAAACCCTAGAATAGTATTTAGAGTTTCAGTCGCTGAGTAAAACTCTGGTTATTTTGAGTTTTGGAGAATGCAATAATGAGTTCAAAGCTTTTGGTAGCAGGGGGGATAGCAGAGAGGCGTGTGCGGCCTCTCTGGGATGCCATTGATACTCGACAGTACAAAAACGCGCTCAAGCTTGCCAATACATTGTTAGCAAAACATCCAGATTCTCCTTACATCTTGGTAAGTACTTTCACTTCTTCCAAACTACAAAAAAATCATCTTTTTGAAGTTCCCCTTTAAGTAATTTATCTACTTGGTTTGTTCAATTTTGTCTGAGGTGTGTATTGCCTCTAATGTGTGAGTTAATCTTGGATAACGTTCGTAAATGTGTTCCATAATCTTTATATCATCATGTTTGTTTTCTCTTTTTTTCTTTTTTTTTGAATTTAGTTTGATAAATACTGGATGAGTTTACAGGCTATTGTTATCACTACCCTACTGCTCTGGCATATGTCCATTGGAATTGCTGGTAGCTTGTCGAGTATCGGTGGCATTAATTGATTGTTGAGTGATTGAAAGAATTTAACAAGTATTGGTTAAAAGTGATAAAATTATGATAAATGGCAATTGCGATGAAGTTCTCCATGGTCTCAAAGGCCTTAATTTTGGCCTGGTGATGAGCGGTCTGCCCCTTGAGCTTGCCAACATTGTCAGGGCCTACCATCCACAGATCTTTTTATCTGGTTTTATAAAGCAAAACATAAAAATTATTTTAGGCTGTGCCATATGGAAAAAAAAGCTCTGTTTTTTCCCTTTATTTGTTTTGAAATAACAAAAATAACCTTTTTTTCTAAATTTTATGAATTTTTTAGCATTTTTAAAACTCACAATTAAATCTTTAGCAAGCGAATTCCATTTATACTTTTGTTTTACTGAGACAATTGTGACTTTAAGTAATGCTGCTTTGATCAAAAGAGATTAATATGTTTTCTAAATTCATTCTCTATGCGATTCATATTTACGCTTGTATTGATGATTCCAGTCTTCTAGTCAAAATTTTGGGCTGCTGAGTTTTCAAACTATGATCACAGCAAATTGCAAGTTCTAAAAGTGCGCGTGGGCCTGAAAACAGAATTAATGAAAAATATCAATGTGTTTTGTTTCAGGAATACCAAAAAAGCATTATAATTTTATTATTTCTAAATTAAAGCGAAATTTGTTTTGTAAATCTTATGGATGATTTTTAAAGCAAATTTACACTTTTTTAGGTTTGTATTTATGTTTGGTGAAATCTACAATTTTGCTTTGGAAATCACCAAACATTGTGACTGAGAAAGTATCAATATTGGTCATTTAGTGTACACCGGAATTGTGGTATACTGACCTTGCTTGCCCAGAAACATGTATCCATTATTGGATATGAATATGGATATAGTGCGGCTGGATGGTTTGCATGAACTGTATTCTTTTAGAGCTTATATTTAGGCCGTATCCGTGTCTGGATATGGTACCACACTGTCTGGTGCAGTGGTGTAAGATATGGTTATGGACTTGTGAGAGACATCGAAAACTTGACAGACATAAAAAAGAAAAGATTAAAAAAAGGAAAGAAACACATTAAATATCTCATTCACTCACATATATTTAAATCAATAAAAACACAGAATGTAACAAAATAATTAGGATAAAGTAAAATATTAATTTTTTATTCACAAATTTTTATGTTATGTTTTAATTTTGAAAACCTTTAGATGTATAAATATGGATAGAGCAAATGATTGCCAGACTTAGCTGTAACTGTAACATATGGTTTTGAAAATCTGCTCTATCTGTATTTGATATCATATCCATTTCAATGCAACTTTGGTGTATGCCACACAATATTTCAAGACATGCATGTTTTGTTTGTAATTGGTACAGGATGATAGTCATTTTTTCTTTCCCTTTTGAAATCTTGAAGCCATGTCCAGACAATGTGTTCTGATTGCTACTGGGAAGTCTTCAATTTGAGGATACTGCAAAGTACATTATTACCTTTGAGTGTAGCTCCACCAGCATTTATCAGATTGTCACTCTCTTCTAACAATGTTGCTAGATTATATTGCTGGGTATACAGTTGTGACGACTCTGCACATGCTCTTTCAGTTTCTGTAACTGGTGATTGTTAAGGGTCCCTCTTATTATTAGAAATATCAAGATTTACAGGGTGACAGCCTTCCATTACTTGGTTTCAAATTTTGTATCCAGTTTCATATAACATTTTGTGAACTTTTCCATGAAATTTGCAATATATGAGGAGAATGCAGGATACTTTGTTAGCTTTGAGGATATCTATGTCAGCACTTTTCAGGATGCCACTTTTCTAACATAATTGTCATATTATAGTGCTGGAAAAATAGTTGCAATGACTCTACACATTTCCCTTTCAGTTTCTGTGACTGATGATGAAGGGTCTCACTTGTATACCACAAAGACAAATACTTTTAAGTGGTTGCCTATTTTTGCAATCTCTTAGGATTTTCTGACTAACATGCTTTTATTTTTGTTTGTTCATCTGATGTGGTTTTTTTAAGGATTTCACTTGCTGCATTGATCAATTTTAGTTAGTCATACACATTTATATAACCTATATCAATTCATCCATTGTTATGGTTGACATTTTTTTAATGGAGTAATGATCTTTCAACCTGTAGATAATTTAATGAATATCCCTTTCTATTTGTTATGCTCTTCAACTACAGGCTCTTAAGGCTTTGGTTTTAGAGAGGATGGGAAAGCTAGAGGAATCGTTGCCTCTCTGCTTAAATGCTAAGGATGCCGGTCCTGTTGATGACCTTACTCTCAGTACGCTGCAGATAGTATTTCAACGGCTCGATTGTTGTATGTGCATTATTTAATTGTAATTTGTGATTCATGTGCATGTTTTAACTTTTATCTATCTGTTGGAATTTTCATCTTTTTCTTTTTAATGAAATTGGATTTATTAATTTCATGTTTTGCCGATGTAGTGGATCTTGCAACCTCTTGCTACGAGCATGCCTGTGCAAAGTTGCCAAACAACTTAGATTTAATGATGGGTCTCTTCAATTGTTATGTACGTGAATATTCATATGTAAAGCAACAACAGGTAGAATGATGTGCTGAAGATTTACTTTCTAATATTATCAACTCATTATTTCGTGTTTTAGCTACATAAGTTATCTGCAAGAATTCTAAATTAATTTTTTAATTCTTGAACGGTAGCAACTAAATTTTAATTCTCTTGGCAGACAGCTATGAAAATGTACAAGCTTGTTGGTGAGGAGAGATTCCTACTGTGGGCTGTATGCAGTATTCAGCTGCAGGTGTTTTATAATAAATCACATCTTTTTTGCTTTTATTTATTTTTTAAGGGAATTGTGTGTTCCATAGAAGGAAACTTAATATAAGAAAAGCTATCTTGGATCAGTTTTCTTTATTTTGAATTGATATTCTGTAGAAATATCATCTGATAATCATATGGCTTCTCTTTCAGAATATTTCCACAAGACGAAAGAGTTTTGGTTTTTGAAAGATGCACATAAATTAATAGATTTCATATATCTATCTCTCCTATTAGATAATACTTAATAGTGAAGGCATTTTACATAGAGCTGCGTGGTCACGGATATGGATACAATTATTTTTCAAGGCCCCTTCATATGGATACAACTATTTTGCAAGGCCTCCTATTAGTGATATGGCTCAATGTTGCATTCGTTAAAAAACACATGGATATGTATGAAATGGCTCCTTCGACAGAAATGATTGAAGCAGCTGCTGGAAGGTGTAATGTCCCCTACTAGATTTAGGCCTATTCTAACCATAATCAATCCATCTCAACCTACTTGTGACATAAACTAAGTTGATTAGGAGACAAAACTATGAATCAAGTCAATAATATTCCCTAGTTCCAATTAATTTATCAATTATTAATGAGCAAATAGTTCATCTATTATACTAGATAATCAATCTATCATTCATAATTCTAGGTCTCATTCCCCAACCTCTTAAATACTGGTAGTCTTAACAGAAAAACATACTTTTCTTTCTGTTATTAACTTATGAAGTCTTCCTGATTTATATTCCAACATTAGTTTGTCGGATCAAACAATATTCTTTTATATTTATATATGTACTTGTATATATTTTATATTATATTTTTCTAAGTTACCAGGTTCGCCCTTGGACCCCTCTGGTACTGGTCTTGTTTCGAACGGGTTCTTGGTTCGGGTCCGGTTCGGATTGGGTTTGAAAAACCCAGAGGTGGTTCGTCCCTGGTCGAACCCGGGTCGAACCCAGTCGAACCCGAGTGGTTCTAGAGGTGGTTTAGTATATGTGTATTCCAACCTACGTCTTCTTTCACACAAACAATGTGACTACACACAAGGGGAAACGAAGATGTGGGATATAGAGCTAGAGCATACTGATTTGGATGCTCCCGCTTCTCATTTTCTTGCATTGACACTTGATGACTCGGATATCGAGCCAACTTATAGTGCAAGTGCAAGTGGCATTGGCTCATCTAATGTCAATGTCAATGAGGAGGAGGAGGAGGAGGAGGAGGAGGATGAATTAGATGATCCATTTGATGATTAAACTTTATATTGTTGAAAGTTGAAACAATGATACTTGAATATTTTGTCATTTTGATATCAAACTTGATGTATATGATGCTATTATGGTATCATCATGATGCTATGATTACAAGCTTATGTTTGTTTTGTTGTTTATATGATGCTATGTGACATGCAAATTTTAATTCATGCTTATAGGCTTCACAAATATCAAAATATATATATATATATATATAAAATATACATGTTTTTGTACTAACGAATCCAAACCCCTTTTCAAAATTTTGCTGTACCGGCATACCAGGTTCTTTGAGCCCAAACCGGTGCCCGAACCCGAACCGGTAACTTAGATATTTTTACATTATATATATATCTATATATATATATACTCAGATATCAACATTATACGTATTACTGTAGAGCAGTTCTCACAAGTACTATAATAATCATAATTATTATTTTGTTATTAATATTTGTATTATTATTAAATTCTTATTATTAGTGTTATTATTAAATCCTGTATATGAGCCAGCGGCTTCAGACACAATCACATATTAAGTACGTCCCATGCATATCAGCAAGAACAAAGATGTTACTGCCTGTAACATAATAACAGTTCTGATCTGATCTGATCCATTGTCTGACCCCCTTTTATGAGTACAGACTATAGGATAATCCCCCATCTATAAGATGGTTGCCGATAACACACCAATCTTGGTTGCTTGAATTGTATATTTATATCTTCTCATAGATTGTGAGAAGTCACAACCCCTCACATGCTTACAACTGTTTGTAAAAGAGGTGACTGTTCGTAATTAATGTTTTGCGGGACCTTATTGAATCTTAACCTTCCCTCCAATCGCATCTTAACACTCGATCAATGGTTTTATTGTGGCTTTGGTAATTGCTATCGTGAGGAAGGAGGGGCGATTATCAATATTTGATACGAGCCGTATTATCAGTATCATTGCCTGAGGTTATTGTTGGTTTTATGATGAAATCGCTGCTTGTTTATATTCACTGTTATCGCTGCTTCATCCGATACCTTTGCTAATCTTTAATCATTAACCAGTGTGTTACTTCTTATATGTAATACACACCCTGTAGCCTAATAATTCGTGCCTTAATGATGATCGATCCATTCCTCCATTGCTCCTCAAAATATGTATATATATATCATATATCGACACAGTCTTTCTTTATTGTCAATCATTGTCTTAATCGCTGCACATATAAACAAATCCCAGTCACTGATATTTATATAAATTAATCTTCCAATAAAACTGTTGTTTGGTGTTTATTGTTTAAAACAATTTCAATCGCTACATCTTGATTCTCAAGAGAGATTGTTGCATTGCTAAGTTTGACCGCTAAACAATAATTGATCTAAACGATTCTTATTCAGTTTGCCACCCGAACTTCTCATACTACTCAGTGTTTAGCGTTGTGTTTCAGAAAATTGTGAAGTCTTAGGAATGAGAAGAGTTTCTGAGTAATAATAATATATATTCTTGAACTTTTCTGATTTCGCTGATAGCTTCAAAGTAGCAACAGTCTATATGTAATGTTTATAATAATATTGATTTATTCTTATTTGAATATTTTCAGAATATTATTATTAATGAATGTTAATTAAATAATAATGTTTAATAAATAATTAAGTATTAAATAATTTCATTTAATTTTCTATTAATAAATATTATATTAATAATATTTATTTCATTAACGTTTTATATATATAATGATCAGTGGGGGGGGGATATGACAGAAGGTATGCCTGCTTGTTTAGACGTTACTGGTGGATCTGGTTTAGGTGTTCTTGATTTGATCTGGACGAGATGGTGGCTCTGCACCTGCCTATCCTTGCTTTGATACTGCTATTGCCCTATTATTCTTATATTGCATACACTTGGGGGACTATTCATCTATTCCTTATGAATGCACATTCGGGAGCTGCGACCATGTCAAATTTTAAAAATTATTTTAAATAAGATAATATTTAAATATAATGAACTACATGCAAATTTAGAAATAAATATTATTGTACTTACAAAAATTTAGATACTTATAAAAATAATAAATATACTTAAAAATAATATTACAATTTTATATCGCTCAGAGGGGTGGCATAGTTGGTTAAAGGTTTCCAGTCTCGGTCTATGAGGTCTTGAGGTCGACACCAACTTGGATTTACCCAATAGACTAGTCACACCTCAACTAATCTGAATAGATGGGTTGGGTCGCAGGAACACCTTGGGTAACCAAAAAGATGCAAATTACATTGGTTTGTATCACTACTGTATTGCATATGTCAGAGATCTTCCATATATTCAAAAAATTACCCAAAAGAATCAAATCCCCCTAACCTGCTTCTGCAGATAACAAAAGGTTGTCTACACAACAATATATGCTACGATGATTCCCAAAAAACCCTATCAACTCACTAGACTTCTAACATGCTGGTCTTTGGATTGAGGCATCACATCAAGGCTTTTTTTTGTCTCCTTCGCCTGTATTTTGTGGCTCCTCCAACATTCCTTTAACAAATTCCAACCACATGCCACTGGTCTTCATTCATACTGGTGCCCTAGATTATGAAGGGTTGCAATGGGTAGTTAAACATGCAATTGATGTTGAACACTACTAGATGCTGAGAGGGTGGGGTGAATCAACATATACTAAAACTTGATTAGATTAAATCATTCGTTCTTTTAAGTCTTCAAAACATCATTCATCGCACATGCATAAAAGGAAATAACGGAAACAATAAGTACATCCACACAAGAACACTAGGATTTTTATGTGGAAAACCCAAATTGGGAAAAACCTCGGCGAGAGTTGCACTCACAATATATATATATATACACACACACATATAAATGAAAGTTGTTTACAAAGATTTAGGCCACAGGCCAGGGAGTTCATTTCTCTTGACTTGCAGGCTAAGGCGCACAACCTTAGGGCAAGATACAAAAAGGACTTGCATAGCTGAAGATCACTTCTTCAAATATCTATATCTATATATCTATCTATATATATGTGTATATATATATAGACACACACACACACATATGAAAGTTGTTTACAAAGATTTAGGCCACAGGCCAGGGAGCTCATTGCTCTTCACTTGCAAGCTAAGGCGCACAACCTTAGGGCAAGATACAAAAAGGACTTGCATAGCTGAAGATCACTTCCTCATATATATATATCAAAGTTGTTTACAAAGATTTAGGCCACAACCCAGGGAGCTCATTGCTCTTGACTTGTAGGCTAAGGCGCATAACCTTAGGGCAAGATACAAAAGGACTTGAACAGTTGAAGATCACTTCTTTAGAGCAAGATATATATATCAAAGTTGTTTACAAAGATTTAGGCCACAAGCCAGGGAGCTCATTTCTCCTGACTTGCAGGATAAGGCACACAACCGTAGGATAAGATACAATAGGACTTGCACAGTTGAAGATCACTTCTTCAAAGTAAGATACAAAACATTTGTCCAGACACAATAAAGATAGGAGATTGAACTGCAAGGGATTGACATCTACCAATATGCGGATAATAATTCACAACTTAATACTCATCTGATCCAACCTTCATTACTGCATTGTACCACATTCGGACCTTTGTATTACTTCGCTTCAGCTTCGCATATTACACATCACCTTAAACTCGCATCATACTTTCATATCCATATTAGTCACACACATATGTCATCCATTTCATTTTTTAATTAATCCGTCCTTTATATATCAATTGGATCTTCAATATCCTCCATTAGGTTGGCCTATAATATGTAGCGTGTATATGCACCATCGACCCAAAACGATCTATAAAAAACACACAGAAGGCAAAATAGATATGTGAAGATTCACACCATGTCGACACACCTTCCAAATATCTCCCAAAAGGTTCTACACTCACCATATGCAACAACTCGGGCCAAAACAGATAAGCTGGCTCATACCAATCTATCTTATTCAAACTTTTAATCTAGACCAAAATGATAAGACTTGTGGACCATCATAGAAGAAACATAAAGTGCCAAGGAACATAAATCAATGATCCACAACACCCTTAGAGTACTAGCAAGTCATGGAATGCAACACATTCCTCCGCAACATCTTGTAACTGCATTATTCTTGAACACAAACATAAATAATTCTCACAGTAAAATGTCCGTCCATTTGAAAAACTGAAATATAAGGAAATCGATCTTCCATAACCATGCCTCTCCAATTCACACATCTGTTTGATACATATCCGGTACAATCACAAACCACCAAATAGAGATACTGTTCACCAGAGAAGTCACCTGAAATAGTTATACAATTTCTGGACCAAGTAGAAAGACATCAATCTACTAGAACAAAACATACCATCAATATTTGCCATCTAGAACATCTTCAAACAGTTTCTACATATCCACACAACATCTATACACACACCATAGTGTCATCTCACAAGCCAATATGTCCTCACACAAATCTGATGTACACCTTCCTCATTCCAGACAAAAACATCATAGCACCTTATTTCATCATCATGCATATTTGCCAATATATTGCATGTAATTCCTCATTCCACGGGGACGCGTCCCCCCCCCTTTTGGGCGCGTCCCCTGCTGTCCCGCCACTGCTACCTAAGCGCCGCCGGGACGCGAAGACGTCCCCGCGTCTCCCAGGGAGACGTGGAGACGTCTCCTTGGGAGACGTCTGGGCGTCTCCCAGTCCTTCGAGAGACGTGCAAACGTCTCTCCAAGGACGGGGCGATGCCCAGACGTCTCCTGTCGCCCCCACGTATATGCAATATTTAATATTAAAATTTTAAAAAAAAGTGACTTTTTAAGTTTTTTGAGGGTTAAGGGGTAACTCTAATTGGACGTGGGCCAAAAGAAAAATAACACCTGACGCCTTTAGAAAATAATAAAAGTATTTTTGGCCTTGCGGGGCGCTGCCCCTCGACCTCGCCCTGTATCGCGCAAGGGGCGTTGCCCCTTGACCCCAACTTGGGGGCGCTGCCCCTAAACCCCCGTTGAAAAATATAGGGGGAAACCGCGTCGATAGAAGTAGGGAAAATCTAACCTCCGAGTCTGATTAGGCTCCATATAACAACACAACTTAGAAATCTTGGTATTTAGATTTAGTATTTCAAATTTCCTATAGTCTCATTTGAAATATAATTCTTACATTGTAATACTATCATACATCTTTTCAAAACTAGTTTTCAAGTACTATATGTATATGTATAACTATATCAGCACCACCACCCCGCCAACCCCCCGCTGCCGTCCCCCCGCCGTCCCCAAACTTAGGCCCTTGGTCCCCCTGTCCTGGAAACACGTCCCCGCGTCCCCCCGTCCCCAACGCTCGTGGAACACTGATGTAATTTGCAAGACATTCATACACCCCTTCATCATATCACTTCCGGAGCAACATTTGGACCACCAACAAGTTTGACACCAATATCAAAACTCAACTAGATCACTGCCAGACCATACACCTTTGCATCATATCACTTGCAAACCAACATTCGAACCATTGATAAGTTTGACATAAATGACAACATAAACTTATATGTGCAACAATAGAGATGTGGTCAACAACCACCACAAGCTCGAAAACTAGCTCCCAGTTCGGCCATTTCAATGAAGTCTGCCATCCTTCCCCTCTATATATCCTAGATGCACTCCTACATTATCCTTGCTTCTTCTTTGCTCTCTAGTTCTAGTAGCCAAGCTAAAACCATCATGGCGATGTCCACATTGGTTCCATACTTCAAATCTAAATTCAAGAATTCTTCATCCAACATCATTTTGATGGCTTGTAGCAAGATAAGGTAATGATGTTTGAAGACATTCCATAGCCTTTCATTAGACACTTTACCTTTGAAAGTGATTTGTTGTTCCTTGGTTGTCAAGCTAAAGTTTGTTTCCTTCTTTGATGGTGTCCATCTCCGCTTGAATCTATTTAATACTTACCCCGCCCACTCACACTTCGACGCAAATGCAAATTGCCTCATCGAAATACACCTTTGTCCTTTCATCACACTCAGCTTTCTATCCTCATTAATGACAACAACACCATTTACCATTCCTACCTAATGTTTTCATGTCAATTTGTGCCAAAGGTCTTGCAAAATCATTCCTTCTCCGACCTTGTTGCTGCCTATTGTGCCAATTGATCAGCTTGAGAAATTCCTTCCCTATATATATGGGATATTCGAAAATCCTCTTATTCTTCTAGCAATTGCCAAATTGGCTCTAAAAATTTATTTAACTTCAAATTAGGAGTTTTATTTTCTTTAATGGCATAAACAATTATTTGTGAATTGCCTTCCAAATGTATTTTTTTAACACCGAGTATTGTCCCCACTTTCAAGGCAAGCCAAGCTGCCTTTAAATTCTATTTCATTGTTGGTTCCATCCAACAATTTCTTATCTTCAATTGTGGTCAAGTTTCCTTTTCAATCTCTAACTACACGTCCTTCCATGATGTCCTTGGGTTCTGTTGATGTGTTTTTTATGCACAATCAAACACAGAATAAAATACCAAGGTATCTTATCCTCTCTTGAACAAAATCCTCCCAAATGGTAAACTACGTGATCGATTGGAAGACTTCAAGGTTCCTAATGTCAGGTCACGACATGTGGATAAGCTCTGTTGGTCGTTGTGATTGCTGTTACTCCAAGGGGCCTTGCGTACTTCTTAAGGGATGGATATCTTGACTTCAAGGAATGCTTAATGAATGATATGCAATGTGGCCCACTTACTACTACTACTAGATGTTGATAAAAAAAATACAAAAGATTAGGGTTGAGGGATACTAAACTACAACTAGGAATGCAAGAATGAAGGATGATTTCTAGTGAAACTCTACTAGTCTTAGTATCGCCATACAAGAACAACTCCACGAAGGCTAATGCAATCTTCTAAGGGTATTAGATGATTTTCAAATCATTACCAAACATAGACACCATCAATCAAATGCATATCAATGATTGAGTAACAATTGAACTAAAGCGCTTTCAAGGATTCCAGTTGACCACACAAGGCACACTTACAATCAGCAAGAGGCTAGTGGTATGGATTAGGAGTTTCACCATAAATAATACACTACATGCCATCATTCAATTTAAACACTTAAACTAATTTCAAAGATTGATTTGAGAAGATGAATAACCATGCAAGAAGCTTCAAGGATTAAATAGAAATACCACAAATTCAATGTCTTTATTAATCCAATAGCAAAATAGCAACAATTCTTCAAGTCCTTCTCTTATCTCTCTTGTTCTCTATATTTCTAATATATCTCTAATATCTTTCTAATTCTCTCCTATATCTAATATATATAAATGAAATGAGTGGGGTTTATATAGCACTCCCAAATACGATGAATGGCCGAGATCGAATGAAGATCAAGGGCTTAGATTTCGCCACCTAAACCCTAATTAGGGATTGATACAATCAAAAACCTATCTAGATAGACATCATCAAAATATCAGAGAAAATGACATCAATTGGCACAAATAACGAGGAAGCATCCTCCAATAAGAAAATGAATTGCCACATAGGATCATATCAAGTTGTCATCTAGAATTTTGTTCCCTTTTTCCTTTTCCTTTCTGGCGTATTCAATGAACCTGGTCGCCATGCATTCAATCTCAGTTGTTGGAGCTGCTGGCAGATTCTTCATTTGCTCTTCTAGGTGGATGACTTCTTCAAAGGCTGTGATGGTAGCAGTATCCCATCCAGGATCAAGGTCTCTCATTTTGCTTACGAGTACCATGAGTGCATGCACGTTATCTAATTGCTTCTCTATGATCAACCCATCCATTCCATGGAATATGACCTTTATTCTTTCTTCCAACTCTTTGGTCTCTATGTGCGTTCCAGGATCGATCTTCTTCTCCAGGATGATTGTGCTACTTCTACAATCATTATCATGAATGAGGTGAATGGTTTCTTCAATTTGATTGCACCCATTACTAATATCTTCAAAAATGACTTTCCTCATGCGAAGCAAGCTTCCCCAATGGAGAAAGCTCGGTGCTGGTCCGTCCTTCATTATCCTTTCTCTCACCAAAACTTTTCTAGATGTCTTCCTTATTTCTTGCAAGAGCTTTCCTTTGTCTCGTCTCTCACTTCTATCATTTTGAACTGTTGATTCCATGGATTCGTTCACCCCATGACTCAAATCTTTATCAAGTCCTTGGTTCTCATGGCCTTCATTTTGATTCATCTCCTCTTCATGCCTGGAGGAAGTGCTAGAAGGATGACCAAAATTTGACTTATGTCTCTTTCTTGATGATTCTTTTTCTCCATGATCATCCTTTCTCTTCGAACCTCTAGAATGAGTTGATTGAGAAGCGCTTGCACTTGCACTCGCATCCTCTTCATCATCCACTCTTGTTTCTAAGTTGAATGTCATAGTCATATTTTGTTCCTTCAACTTCTGATGTTGGACATCTATCCATTTGCGTGTGTAGGCTTAGACTTGCTTCGTCAATTCTTTCAAATCTGTGACTTCCATCTCAACCCAATTGATCTTTATTTCCTTCTCTTCCTTCTCGTAGGTTGGTGGGAGACAGTTGCCGCTATCTTGTGTTGAAACATATGTAGCAACGGTTGGATAATTCTAACTGTTCTAATATAGCCTTAGACATCTGTATGATAAATTCTTTTATTCCTACCCTTGATCGTACTTCACTGTATATGCATATTCTGATCACAGATCACAATATTATATGATGAATCGATTTGCTCAATAATCATCTATATGACAATCGGATTATACATAGCATTGATTATGTTTGTATATCGATTATCAAGAGTGATGATTAAATGTAATTATACCGATTACTAATTGTTTAATCAAACATTGCGTATGATTATCGAGGGTAATCAATGGTTGCTGCTCCACATAGGAGTCACGACTCTGTGGAATCATGTCGATTCCACATAGAGCCGTGACTCTATGTTGACCATTGAGAGTATATATCTCGGCTCTATTCATTCGATGAAAGTTATAAGAAGTGGTTGTTATAACAGGATCAGTCGATATCATCGTGCATACAGCAGCGATCTGCAGTACAATAAGTTGTGATATCATACAGAATATTGTGTGATCTTCAGTTACATTAAATAATATGATCTGAACTGTGTTATCAGCTTTAAAGGAAATTCTGATTTATACAGACTACTGTGCATAATTCTATGCTACATTATAATTTAATTGCAAGTTAATTTCATGGGAAAAAGTCCTGTAACATTTTCCAAGTCTTTGGGTCAGAGTTCCCTGACAGAGTTTTCATTTCCTAGGCATGGATGTTTAAAACCTGATATTTCGTCCAGTTTTTTTGAACTTGGGGAATATTTGTTCAATCATGTTACCTTTACCATGTCAGGTAGCAAGAAAGTTTTGAAAGGAAACACTATAACACTTTTGATGTTCGATAGCTTTGATTCTTGTGGTTGATTGACCTACATCCTGGGCTGTGAGCAAGGGGAACTAACTGACCTTACAGAGGGCAGCTGAACAATGAATATTGAAGTGTGCATATAAGGATTGTTACCCTGGTAGCAGCTTATGTGGAACTGCTGTATTCAAAACCCAATTTCCATGTTTATTGGTTGGCAATAGGAAGAAAGGAGATAATCAGCTTAGTAGTTGTGTAGAACCCAATCTGACAGTGTTAAGTCTTCTGGATTTGATTGTGTATGCCAATTTTTATCATCGACGTTTCGAATCACTCCTTGGTATTCTTGTCTCATCCTGATAATGAATCACGGAGTGTGATTCGAAATGTCAATGATAAAAATTGGCATACACAATCAAATCCAGAAGCAATTATTGAATATTAGCGTGGATTGTGGAAACCTGATAGCTCTAGTGTTAAGTCTGTTGATGTAAAGAACAAGTACCTTTGAAATGTATGACAAAAAAATGTTGGCAGGAATCCTTTTGAGTTTGTGTACGGAGAGTGATATTTTCCCTGGAATTAATGGTAGAAAAGGAACATGAAAGTAAACTGTTGTTTACTCTCCACTTCATTGAGGGGAACAAAGGCAGGAGATCCGATGTCTTGGATTATGGTTGTCATTCTAATTTACTAATTTTTGGGAACATATTCTCAGCTGATAGAAAGGGAAACACAGAATGAAATAAACCGATTTTATGAGTGATCAAAGGAGGTTCATGATACTCACAAGTGTATCCAGTTGCAATCCAAAAATTCAAGGGTAAGCAAGTACTGTAGAAGTGAATTCAATGACATAGACTAAAATATAAAAAGAAAGAAGAGGAAATATCTACAACAATATTGTGGTTGATATTGAATTCTTGATGTGATTTTTAATGAGTCAATGCACTATCAATGGCCAGAAATGTTTTGATCTTAAATTAATGTGGAGCTGTCGGAATTAGAAGCTAACACCATCTTCTGTGTATCCTTAACCAGGATTTTCATTCCATAAGCATGCAAATCATGTCCTTCAGATTTTATTTAGTCTTTTGAATCTAGATATGAGTGATTCACTTGTGTCACCTTGCACATTACTACTTTTAGAATGCAAGTATTGAAGTGTGTCTAGAATGGACCTTATCCATTTTTTCAAGAAATTTTCCCCCAAATGCTGGTTGTGGCTTGTCTTACTACTCTTTAGACTATGTTTCTGACACAGCAATGAGATGGCATTTTATTTATTTTCTCATTTATCATGTATTTGTATAAATTTTTGAGGTGAAGATTCGTTTACCCCAAGGGAATTCCTTATGCTTCCTGCTGGAAAGCGAATCCTTCTCTGCTGTGAGAAAAGGGGTCATTCTCCCATGGGAGAACTATTTTTTGATGCCCCTTTAACTGGGTGCAGATCTGTGGTGAATTAGTGTGAACTTATGCTTACACTGTGGAATTTGAGCCTTAGCTGATTGATGGGAAGAAGTATTAGGTTTTTTCTTATCTTCTGCTGTGTAAGTCTTATATTAGAACTTTGAGGACTATCCATAAGTTCATCATTGTGTACTCAGTCCACCTTTTACTTATCATTTTTTTATTCATGTGATTGAGATAGATTTTTTAGTTCTCCACATTGTAAATCATTTTAATCTTGACTGATGACATGAAGGTTGTCATATAACTTCAACCTAGAAGAGTGACATATTTCAGATGTTCATGATGTTCTTTCATATGGAATGGGAATGTTGCATCCTATTTTTAATCGTCTATCCTGAAAGCAAATGAGAGGCTTTATCATAAACATTTTGAGAATAATTAAATATTTGGGGGCTCTGGAAATAAGGTCGTAAGCTCTAGCTAAACATTTTTTCTGATCTTCATTTGTTACTATATTAACATTACTTTTGCTCGCACAGGAAACAATGGTTGTTATAAGTTTCTCTATATCACATACTTCATAGAAATCTTTCAGTTTTGTTATTTTTAAAGTGTTAATATTGTTCTGTATTTTGCTAGGATAGAAGTGCCTTATTTTATCATTTCTTCTTACTGCTTTGTCTTTTACAGGGCCTATCTAAACTCACTACTAGCCTTTTTATTCCAATAAAGAAGTTGCTTCTATTCTGATCTGTCAATGCTGTATATATTAGGTGTCTTGTGGGAATGGAGGTGAAAAGTTGTTGTCATTAGCAGAAGCTTTACTTAAAAAGCGCATTGAATCTCATGGTTTACTTGAATTGGAAGGTAATTTTCCATGTGTTATAAGTTCTACTAAGATAACATATGTTTAGGATAGTTGAGAAATTCTTAGTTACTATCATTCATTGAAAGTGTCATTTCTGGCAGCCTTGCGCGTATATATTTCTGTGCTGGAACAACTAGGTAAGTTTGAAGTGGCTTTGGATGTGCTTGCGGGAAAGCTAGGCGATCTCTTTAAGATTGAAAATGATAAATTAAGGATCCAGGTGAGTTCCATGCTCTGCAGTTACTTGAAAAGCACTAAGTGAAAAAATCATAAACTGTAATTAGAACAGTTATTGGTTTTACGAGCTCATCAAATGAATTTTGTTTAGAGGTTTATACCATTTGTAAATAAGTCAAGCAGCCATGCATCATGTATCAATGTGTTAATGCAATCAATAAATTGTAATTCCTTAGAAACCGTTTCTAAATTCTTCTAGTTGTTGTTTGTGGTAATCTGTGGCAATAAGCTGACAGGGGAAGCTGCTAATTTGTGGACATGAATATGCTGCTGCAGAAAAAATCCTGAGGAACATCTTGGAAACTTGGTATGCATTGAAAAAGTAGTTATTTTCAGACTTTGATGTAAGCATATATATGAGCTGAAAAACATTGCTTTTGTTAGGCTTTTGTACTGCATGGTATGTCCAAAATTTCCTAGTTGTTGAATAAGAAGAAAAATGAGAAGTTTAAAAAATCTGGCAAGTAAATCCAAATGTTGTATTGTCTCTGACCTGGCATATTAATTTAAATTAATCTAGGGTCGTATTTTAGGTTGTTTAGGATTTAACCTTGTTTCTTGTCAAACTCTTGGAGAAGTACCATAAACTTACAGCCGCTTAAACAGTGAAAGAAGTTAAGGCAGTTGGATTTTAAGATTGATGGTGTAGGTAGCACACATGTAGCTTCAACGTTAAACTTTCCATTTAAGTGATGGTATAGAGGAATTTTTGCTGGAGGACAAATTATTAATTGGTGAAGCCTAATTTTATAGTGGAAGGTGTTTGTTTAATGATTAAATTGGTCCATCTACAAGGAGAAATGCAGTTTTTATTCCATTCACCTTTTTTTTTTATCAACCATTTTCTCAGCTTAGCCAACTTTGGGTTGTTTAAAGATCAGAATTTGTTTGATTTTATTTAGATACAGTGTGGTTATTTGTAATCCTAGGTCCTTTGTATTGTGAATTACAAATTACCCAATAATTAATTTAATGGGAATTTGAGTAGCTGTTCGCCTTCAGTAAATGCATTTAGATGACAAAACACTAGTCAAATATTGATACAAGCCTCGTCTTCGGCATCTCAAACAAAAAAAACAAAGAATAATGTCAATGGGATGAAGGAACTCCAAGAATTAACTTATTGACAGAACAAACACACATATTTATAAGCAATCAGAGGCTCAGTGGTCTACATGTTTGTGATCTTCTAAACATGCCCTTGCTAGTAACTGTTGCATGTCATTTGCCAAGGGGAAAACCAAAATAGATTAATGACAAACCTTTGGGAGAGGAAGGATGATGCAAACACATTCCTCCATATGAATATCTAAAATAATAAAAATTCTGCTGTTGCCTTCCCTGCATAGACAACATTGGCTGGGGCAGTGATCTATGACACCATTGTCTGGACTCTGCACCATTGGTGTGTGCTGTTTTTGGGAGGAGATTCAAGCAATGTGCTAGCAACTAGTCTCAAAAGGAAAACCTTTGATGATTCAAGGATAGGGGATTTGCCTTCTTGATGTATGCCAAGTCTCTATTGTTCCTGGTTGCGGCCTATTAGGGTTCTTCTACGTGCCTTAACTCACCTACAACCACCTCTCCACATGTGCTTATGCCAAATGTGAGATTAATGCATCAAGAACTTGGTTCTAAGTAACTATCTCAAACGCTAACTCTCTTGTTTATGGAGGTCTGATTTTTTATTTCATGTTTTTTACTGTATTGTTACATGGTATTTACTTAATAACATGTTGCCCTACATTAAGCTCTTGGCTTAGTTGTTCTTTATCTTATTGCCTTCCATTTAGCTCCTTGGTCAACCATAATTTACTTTGTTATCTTTTTACTCTGTTGTCCAACGCATTATACGTCGTAATATCCCAGAGAGACTACCATTGTTGTGTCTCTGCTAAGAGAGGATTTTTACCTTTTACCTTTTTAGAGTTTGATATTATTAGCGATCTGTTGTGACCTTTTTCACACATCGCCCCATTGAGAATGGGGACCCTCCTTGTTTTGCCTTTTAGGGTTTTGTTAGAACCTTGCAGCTTCACGGCCCCAATTTTGTCAGTTTTGAAAGATCTAAGTTTTGAAGAGTCATAAGTCAGTTTGAACAAGCCATGGTCAAAGCAGAATCTTGACACCCTCAGTGTGCCTAGAAAGTCCGAAGAACGAAGATCACAATTGATTTGGGTCAATTCGGACAACTTTCTATTTTTGGAAAGTTTTTTTTTGCTTTTTCCTATTTTTTAGGAAGTTTCGTTTTTGACACTTTAAGCATGATCATCGGAGCAGCTATTTTTAGAAAGTTTTTCCTATTTTTTAGGGAATCTTGCTTTTTTATTTTTGGAAAGGGGATCTAGGGTTTGCACTTATGCTCAGAATTATGGTGAAAATGATAGAGAATTTCATCCAAATTTCAATTTTTGTTTGAATTTCAATTTCAATTTGCGGGATTCAAAAGGATTCAAGGGCATAATGATGAGTGATTTCAAAATTTCAAGGTCATTGGAGCAAAACTGGATAAAGTATGAAAGATTTCATTTCTGGTTTTAATGGAGAAAGGGTTTGACAAAGTCCACCTTGGTTTGGAAAGACTCCTATCAAGTCCGCCTAGGACTAGCTTGCAAAGAGGAAAGGTGGTGATGAAGTCCGCCTAGCATGAGAGGGGCTTTTGGAGTTCACATGGAATGAATCTGCCCAAGTCCGCCCTTATGAGGAAAGTCTTTCACAAAGTCCGCCTAGGGATGCATGAGCTAAGGGAATGAAGTTGTTCAAGTCCGCCTTGGAGAAGATTGAGCATGATCATGGTCTTGTGGAAGTCCGCCTTCATTGGGAAAATAATATCATGAAGTCCGCCCTCATTGCTTGGATAAGATGGAATACATTTCGTGAAGTTCGCTTGACATGGTGCAAAGGTTTGGTCAAGTCCGCCTAGAGGTTAAGGAGATAGCAAGTAAGGGGGTGAACAACTTTGATCAAGTCCGCCCTTGTGTGGAGTGCAAGCTACAAAGTCTGCCCACATATGGAATGAATTCCATGAAGTCCGTCCAATAAACACTTCAATAACTTTGCTAAGGGAATGATATGCATAGAGTCTGCCCTCATTAGGAAGATGTATGATAAAGTCCGCCCAAGCTGGAAGGCCAAGTCCGCCCAAGGAAACATGCTAAAAATTTGAAGTGAATAGATTCTCATGAAGTCCTTCTAAGTTGCCAAAAAGGGAAGATCGAACGAAGGGAAAGAAAAAGGTTTTTAGAAAGTTTTAAAATTGGAAGAGAAACAGAGATAGAGTTCGATTCATAAACTCAAATTCAAATTAGAAACTTTTGTATTGAACTGAAATTCAAAATCAAAGCTTTCCCAAGGAGTCTAAACTCAACTGAAAATAGAAAATAGGAGTCTTTTTGCATTTAAAGACAGAAGCAAATTTAGAAATGAAACTAGTTCGAGATAGGAATGATTTGCTGTGTTTCTAATTGGAAAATTCGAACACCTTGAGGTTTTAGACAAATAGCCATTCATGAATTCATTTCATTCATAATCAAGTTTGAACTTGAGAGAAGTTTTGAGAGGTTTTCTTGGGAGGTTTTAAGAGTTTTTAACAAGTTTGGAGAGTTTTTGCACAGATTTCTAGAGGATTTCGAAGTTTTTGAAGAGCATTATAAGAACATTTCAAGTACAACCACAGATTTTCTGAGACAAACAGCATCTTCTTGCTTCTTTCTTGTCTCTATTCTGAAGGTGAAATGAGTTTTCAAGACATATTCTCAGGGTCCTAGACCTGATTTTTCGAAGTTTTATGAGAGGAAGAAATAATTTGTTACAATTTCCTTCCCTTCTCTCTCATTTTCTGCCCCTTTGATTCTGATTTTAATGTATACTTAGCGTAATTTGGGACTTGGATATTCGGCCTGATTTTGATCACAATCAGTCTCAAAGTTTTCAATTTAATCCACATTTCGAGGTTTTCTCAAAAAATTACTAGAAAACTAAGTGTTGAAAACCTGTCCAAGATTCTAAGTGTTGAGTGAATTGAAAAATTCAGAGTTCACTTGGCCATCAAAACCTCTAAATACGCACGCAAAATGAAGATTTTAACTTAATCTTTTTGATTTTTGCAAGTTTTGGATGACCTCAGAAGCTGGATCGTCAAGGAAAGTCCAAATGAAATTCCATGTGGATAAGGATTCTCCTCCAAAATCCAAGATGAATTCAAAGTGGAAGAAGGTTGGAGACACTAACCTTGGACATATCAACCTTTGAGAGTTGAAGAAAAGAATGCATGGCATAAACGGGCAATTACCCACTCCGATTGCTCGAAAAATGATGAGAAATGGGATAGTACAGGCTGCTGGATTCCTTCCGACAGTCCAATGTAATGAGCTGACTACTGAGTGTTTCAAACACTACAACCCCTTGGAGAGAGAGATTGTAGCTCCGGATGGGAGATTGTTGGCCAATGTGGGAGAAGTAGCAATAAGAGAAGCCTTCGGTATTCGTGAATACCACAACACAGTCTACAAAACAAGAGAGGAGGCAACTAAATTATATGAGAACTTTGAAGAATATGAAGCTAATATCAACCATTCGTGGTTGGAAAAGCCACGGAAAAGTGTGTCAAAGATGCCCAAGACTCTCCTCAGACCCTACTTCAAGGAAGATTATGTTGATCTTATTGTTCTGCTGAATAGAGTCGTGGGCAACCCGCAAGGTGCTCCATTTGAACCATGGATGTATTATTTCATCCACGAGATTACAGCAGGTGTAAAGATGATTAACTTGGCTAAGATCATCAGTGATAACCTTGATGATCAACTTGGAAACTTGGAGAAGAATAGGACCTTCTACATGAGTTCCTACCAGATATATTCATTGGCTAGAACTTACAAATATAGAGGCCTAGTTTGCAGAGGGATGGTGGGGAACAAGGAGTATCAGTTTAGTGTATACAACTGCTACCCACAATTGCACCTAGAGAAGTATCACTTCAAAAGTCTCAATGACGCCTTTCTCATGCACATCACAAGGACCCTTCAGGGAGGCTTACATCAGAGATTCTCTCAGGAGTCAAAGGATTTGATTAGCAGATTCAGATATTGGTTTATCCAATATCCCAGATTTACATATTTGTGAATCCAAGGATTCACCGGTGCTCCATATAGACTCTCGATGTATCCTAGAAATAGGATGATTTTGCTTGAAGTGGTAAGCCAGCTTGAAACTTTCATGATTGTACAAAGGGGTAAGTAGAAGACTGGAGCATCTTTTCCCCTCAATATTGGAAATGGGTTGGAGTCTTGTCCATCTGCTCAGGCTGCTACACATGCGGACAAGGAAATTCAGTGGTATCCATTCCTACAGTATTTGTCAAGGAGCTATTTCGATCCCTTCCACTGAATCAGAATGGTGAATGGAGTAAAGTTTGAGGACAGGCCGGACCTTGAAGACTATTGGGCTAATGCCACAGACAACTTCGAAGTAAGGAAGAGATTATGGTCCTGAATTCCACTCAGTTTGATCAGACCATCTGAAGTTTTCCGAGTTGCAGATCAAGTTGAAGAAGATGATGAGTATGAACAACCACATTATGCTAACCTGAAGAATAAACCTCTTGCCTTAGTAGATTGGTTTGATTTTGACAGAGCCAACTTAGGTGATCCGATGAGACTCGTGATTGAATATTCAAAATGGTGGGCGGCTTAGAAAACAAAAGAGCTAAGAGCAAAGAATGTCTCCTTCACTTATGATCTCATGGGTACTGATGCGTCCTTGTCTTCAAATCATGGTAGGACGTCTAGCAATCCCAAAGGCCCAAAGAGTGTAGGTTCAATGAAGAGGAAAGAGCCAATTGAGAATTCAGTAAAAGTGAAAGGAAAGAAAGTTGCCAGCGAAGAGGATGTTAGTAGGTGGCAAAAGTCTAATGAAGGCCACTCAACTATCCACGCTTCATCTACAACTCTAGTTAGACTTTCAGTTGATGAACAAGAACTAGATAGTGAGATGGGGGGCAATGAGATGGAGATTCCTTCTCCTATCATTAAGGAACCGAATCAAGAACCAGTTCACCCCAAAGTTGTAGAAACAGAGAACCCTGAACCTGAGGGAGGATTCCTAGATGGCATAATCTCTGCTTTAAAAGGAATAGATGATGATTTTGATGACAATGGCATGGAGCCATCAACCATCCCCGATTGGTTGAAAGAAAGAATGAAGGTCAAAGCACCTCAGGTTGTTCATTAGGAGGATAATACAACACTCTTGGCTGGATGAAATACACAAAAGCCATCCAAGCCAGCCAAGAAGTTTACTTTGATTCAAAGGAAGAGTGCAGGGTTCAGATCCGTCTAGGTGGCAGTACCAAAAGTTGATAAAGCTTAGGGGAATATTGCTCTTGAAGAATATGAAGTGACCACCATAAGCTTGGGTAAGACTACCAAAGTTCAGGAGGTCCAAGTATTTGATGATTCCTGTAATACTCTCAAGGAGAGGTTGAAAAAGGAAGTTGAGAAAAGAAAGAAGCTGAAAGCTGAAAATGAGCAGTGGAGGAGGTATGTCTAGCATTTGAGAAACACCATTGATCGGGAGGAGGTAGCAATTGCTCCACCCTTGCCTCTTCCATAGGAATCCATGGACTATGAGGATATGGGAACAACTTTCAAAGAAGTTAAGGCCATGAGAGCGTTTCCTAAGCAAGATCTTGAGGACATATAGAACAAGATAATTCCGTGCTTGAAGGCCATGAGAGTGTTTCCTAAGCAAGATTTAGTCGATGGAGGGGTGATCTAGGTTGGTGACATATATGATTTTAAAACTTGGTATTTTGCCTTAACTACCATAGTTGATCTTTGAAGAAAATGGAGGCGAAGTGTGTGGAGGTAGGGAAAATCATCCGGGGAATTCAGGACAAGGTCTTCCTCGTGGCAGTTGAGTTACTAAGGCAAGATGAGGTGCGTGAAAAGGATCTACGGGCAAAGAACCTGAAGGCCAAAATTCAAGGGAATTTCTTCAATTCTATAGGGTCAATTCATCAAAGATGATCTTACTAGAGTCTCAAGGTTTTTGTTCATTGAAGAAAACTTCTTAACACAAGCTGCTGACTGGGAGGGCACCTTTGCCACATGTACCGATGACATGGATATAATTGATTACTAGATTAATAGTTTGCCACATGTCACCATGGAGGAGGTCCAGTCACTCGCGTCCAAATTTATTGAATTTACAGCTTCCGAAAAGGAAAGTGGACGAATACTTCCTTGAAAATAGCAACTTGTGACACATCTCTTGTTCTCTTTTGTTTTAACTAGTTGAGTTTTGGAAAACCCTAATTAGGGTTTTGATTCTTCGATCTAGGCCCTTGATCACTGTTTGACCTTGGCTGTTCAAAACTTTTGGGTGCCTATATAAGGTTTCCTCTTCTCATTTGGAGAGAGTGACGTTTTTGATAAATTGTTGCAAGAGGTCACTTTAATAATAAAATTGCTTATTTGCTTCTAGGCTTTGTAATTTCTATTGTCCAAGTGATTGGCATGGTTTACATTTTCTTCAATATAATAGATTAGAATTTGCTTAAAGTTGTTAAATGAAATGCAAGATTTGATTAGTGTATATTCGAGATAAAGCTATTTGCTCATACTTTTGATGAGTGGATGGTTTTCATTCATTGTGCAAAGTTAGCCTGAGCTTGTTTATGTGGGCGCTTAACTTCTATCTAAGTATATATTGTTCAGATTGATGGTATTTACTTCAGATGTGAAAATTACAAACACAAACCCTTGAAGATTGCACCCTGCTTTGTCTAGTTGTTTGATTTGGCGAACCAAAGTAAGGTTTACTTTGTCTTAATCAACACCGTCTCTTGAATTTCTTAGGAGTAGAGTTGAAAGATTGAGCATAGGCCTCCTTTACAACACATCAGTGAGCATATAAGAGCTGAAAGATTGAGGTTAGGCCTACTTTTGACTCAAATTGGAATAGGAGCAGAAAGATTGGGGTTAGACCCACTTATTGGCTCAAATTGGAATAGGAACACAAAGATTGGGGTTGTGCTCACTTTCTGGCTCAAATTGGAATAGAAGTAGAAAGATTGGGGTTAGGCCCCACCTTTTGGCTCAAATTGGAATGGGAGCAGAAGGATTGGGGTTAGGCTCACTTTTTGGCTCGAAATGGAATAGGAGCAGAAGGATTGGGGTCAGGTCCGCTTTCTAGCTCAAAATGGATTATGAGTAGAAGGATTGGGGTTAGGCCCACTTTCTAGCTCAGAAAAAAGGAAGGGATCTAACAACATGTGTATTTGTTTGTATACTTTGTGTCTGCATATTCATGTGTATGCTTCATGTTTTTATATGTATGCTTTGTGTCTGCATATATTGATGTGTATACTCCGTGTTGGGTTCAGGTCTGATTAATAACTAGAGTAAATGGATACAAGAATTGCATTGAAGGTCATCAATGTGTGTCATGCTTCTAATCCTCATCTTTATATATATCACCCTCTCCTTGATGTAGAAAGATATCCAAGATATGGTGCAAATATGGGATCAACCAAATTAAATAAGGATTACAAATCTCCAAGGAATGGCATGGGGATCCTTCATTGTTTGAGGACACGCGATCTCGGGAAGGGTGGGACTGTTATGCCCCCTACAGCAAACTCCATTATCTGATTCTACCCAGCACCGTGAACAACAGTTTATCAATCAGTGAGCATGATTAATATCGACTACTTCAAGGGCAGAAGTATAGAATGATATGTGATATTAGTTAGTTGATCATTCTGTAATGACATGCGATTTTATTTCTTAATGATGTGCGATTCCATTCTGAAGACAACAGAGCATTAGTTAGCACGATTAACAACATCTTGAAGGGACAGATCAGTCGTTAAAGGAAATATAATGACCAAGAGGCACATCCTTTACAAATGGGTTCCATTGGGAGGAGCCACCACCGATGGGAAGGTGTTAAAGAACAATTTCCAACAATGCAGAAGGGAGATATAGATGGAAGTATCTGGAAGAAAAGATAGAAGGCATTTCCGTAGCTTCAGTCCGATACATACATATCATCCATTCAATGATCTGAGTGTTTTATTATTTTGGTGGTTCAACATTAAGGTTCTAGTTCAATAAACACATTTCCTAGCATCCTCCAAGCCCTAATTAGGGCAATTCAGAGTAAATTGAGTAAGGTTTCTGCAGGGGACATCACAAAAATGATTTAGTAACAAATGGTCAAGTAACAAATGATCAAATGCAAATAATTGTCATAAGTGTGCTAAGGATGAGAACAAAGTGCAAGACTACATTGATACATTCCATGCCTTGTTATTCTTAAAGGTTGGGTCAAGTTAAAGACGCCACTAAATCAGAGTTTCTTTGGATTTTCAGGATGGGGGAATATTGGGACATACTGACAAGTTTTTCCAAAATTTGGTGATAGATGTGGACAGGTTATTAATATAATATATGAAAATTACTATTTGAAAAATAAATTCGAAAAAATAGCAGAAAATGTTTCTATTGATCAATTATGTAAATGTTTTGACAATCAATTTTTCAAAAATTTGAATGTATATGCAATGTTATATAATCAAATGATCTGTAAACTGGGATGGATATTCATCATGCACAGTCATAAAAAAATGGATATCCTAGCACAACTTTATCCAAGCCAAAGGACCAATATGCAACACAAATACTAGTAATAAGGATGGAATTTTCTTAACCATTTAATGGAAATGACCCTAACATCCTTTGCACAAACCTGCAATCTTCTCATATGTTCATTCTGCATGTTACAGCCATTAGCCAAATGGAAGCAAATAGAATGCCCTACTTACTTTTAAATAAGACAACACAAGAAATAACATTCACAACAAACACTATGACACATTGGTTTAACCGGGAGAAGCCAAATTTGGGAAGAAAACTCTAGCAGTGAATCCATTTAAAGGTAATTTTACAGATAACAGTCCCTACAGAACTTAGTTGGATGCCCATTGAGTATGGATCATAAATGCAAAAAAGATTCTAACAACAGATATACCCGAGCGAATGGTATTCAAAAACAAACCCAGAATTACTTTATCCAACAAATGGATACACATATTTATTATTTTTTCCCCTTTTGCAGTTATAGACACACATTCAGTTTGAACCTACTAATAGAATATCATTTACTAGGTACTCCGAGCATACAACTCTACAATGACTGATGCAGAACTGACCGCCTTAAATGATTCTGACCACTCTGCAGTCCTTACATCTGAATTAATGAACCTAGAAATTGTAGTTTTATTATATATTTCTGATTTAATTCTTAGCATGTATCTCAGAAATATAGAAGTTATGCTCTTATGTCTGCTGTAAATATTCCTCCAATCTGCAGTGATCATTTTTTACTTAAATGCCTTTGAAATGTTTTAGAGTATCGGATATTGGTATCACATTAGTTCAGGGGTTTTTGTCTGTTCCCGTATCACATTTTTCTTCATTGAAATTTTTGACCTATTTGAATGCATTAAAGGAGATTGGAGGAAAAATAATCGTATGCATCCTTTAATGTTTAAAACTTTAATGGGTTAACCCAACGAAAATTATACTCCTACCAAGTTTTGGGGAATGGTATAAAGTTTTGGGGAATGGTATAAAGTTTTGTATAAAATTATTGTGACATCTTGCAATATTACATTGAAAAATATATAATTGACTTAAAATAAATGCTAAATGGCAGATGAGTTGGTAAATTCATTATGGTGGATTTAAAAGATTGGATGTTCAAACCTCACAAGTTGCATGTTTTTGTCTCTTTTAAGAGAAATAAGGTTAAGTGTTTTTTTTGAGTGCATTATTGGTTGGAAATATAAGAGCCTCGTTGGAATGGTTGCATTTCTAGTTAAACTTGACACCTTATCTTTGCATTCCTTAATGGTTTTAATGTTGCATGTGGTGGATAAAATTTAGGGGGTCAAAGAGGAGGTTGGAGGACCTACCAAGAGGGTGGAGGAGCACTCCCACCTCCAGTTAGCTTCTTGTTCGGAAATTAGGTATATTGCTTGAGAGAGAGTTCTGGTAGGACTAGATCGTTTTCCTTTAAATTTAGTGTTCTGTGTTCAATTTTGGCTTTCCCTTTCTTGAGCTTTGATGGTCTAGTGGAGTTATGTTGTTCAATTTCTTACATCCTAATTGATAGGGGGAAAGCAAGTCTTCATGATTAGAGTTCTATACTTTCGATAGAATTTGCCTATGCCAAAGGAGCAAAGACTAAATGTGGCCAGCTGATGTGTGTGTGGGGTTTCAGGCAGTTGGGCATTAGTTGAGGATGCCCAACTACGCTGCAGATATTTGTAAGATCTTATCAACTCCTCCTGCAAGGAATGCTTTGATCTGATTTAGGGAATGCTACAAATTATGCGCAAAAGGAATACAACATGCAAGTGAAAACCTTTCTGAGAGGAGTACTTTTGATGCAAGACACTATTTGCGTCTTCTCATACAGAGTATAGTTGCAGCAACTACACTGAAGATATTTGTAAGATCTTATCAAATCCTCCTGCAGGGAATGCTTTGATCTGATTTAGGGAATGCTACAAATAATGTGCAAAAGGAATACAATATGCAAGTGAAAACCTGTCTGAGAGGAGTACTTTTGATGCAAGACACTAGTAGAGTCTTCTCAAACATAGTATAGTCGCAGCAATTCAACACTTAAACTTCAATATTGCCATTGTGATGAATCACACAATAGAATTAAGAAAAAATCTTCACTTTATTAGAGTGGCTTGGTATAAATTGCAACTTAAAAACAATAAAACCCTTCTATATAAGCTATCAAGTCTTTTCTCGTTTTTACAGTTTATGTTTTAAAACCTGTAGCCAGAGCTCTTTTGTTCCTTCTATTCACTAATGGAGTCCAAGCTATTTTCTGAACTTCTCTCCACACCTCATGCTCTGTTCTTGATGTCTTTCTTCTGCACTAATACCTCCTCTGTTTTTGTCTTATGTCTGTACTGTCCTTCACGCCTCTGTTTTTCCTCTTATCTCTGTGTTTGCCCAGTTCACACCCTCTTTACTATTCTCTATGCTTTTCTCTTCTTATTCCACAAGCGCTACACACAACTTTACCCTTCCCTCGTGCACCAAATTTCTCTCTTTTGCTTGCCACGATGCCCTTCTCTGTTCTTTAAACTTCTGGCACTTTTATAAACAACAAACAATTTTGATTGGTGCCCTTTCAAAAAGCTTGATATTCTCACATGACTTTTTGTGCAGCCTTCAACCACTTCATTTCTCTTTGCCAGGGGTCTCTTTGACTTCTTTCCTTACCCCTACGCATTCCTACCTCTTTCTCTTACATTGTGTAGATGGAAGATCAATTAGTTTTAAATAAGCCGCACTTTAAGGCCTTTTCTCAATCGGTTCATACTTTACTAATTTAATATTCAATGTATATATTTGGGCCTTTCATCTACCAAACAACTAGCATTTCGTTTGTTTCCCCAATCATTTCCTTAGGAATATTTTAATTCCATTTGTACATAGCCTGCAATCAAGTAATTCACAAGTCGTTTTGTATGATTCACACTTTGCATACATTTCTATCAAGCAGTTGAAACTCTTACTCTTGTCAAGATAAAATGAAGAAATCAATTACATATTTAATAGGTTTAGGTGCTGAAGGAGAGATGCTTACTGAAAACAAATCAAAATCAAAATTTATCAAATAAACTAGAAATCTTTTTTTGGTGGTGCCGATTGCATATTCACCTGGATGCTCCTGCACCAACTTTCCATGGTTTGGGAAGGGGGTCTATTAATGGGTTGTGATGTTAGTTTTAAGCAATCAGATGTTAATCTTAAATAGTCAGGTTATAACAGGACAGTAACAGCAATAAAAACACAAAACAGGACACACCAATACCCTGCGAAAACCTCCCTCTTGGAGGTGAAAAACCCAGCAACAAAGTACAATGTGTATTATCTCAAATGTAGGAATGTAGGCAATTACAAGGCAAGTGTGCTTATCTCAGATTGCTGTTCAACCAGCAAGATAGCAGATCTGAATTCCTCTTTATGTGCTAATGGAGATTGCAGCCCTTATCATCAGCACCAAATTCGCTCAAGGCAAGTCTTCATTAGCTTCGCAAGATCTTGATAGCATCACCTAACAGCCAGCCTTCACAAAATGGATGAGGAGCAAGTTCGCACAAGAGAGAGAGAGAGATCGCCAAATGTTGGAGAGCAGATTACATGTGTCGACAGCCTTGAGAATGATTCGCCTTGTATATAAATTGATTCATTATGCTGTGCAAATGACTTGCTTATATACTTGACTTGTGGTGTCAAGTCTCAAGTTGGCCTGCCTTGTTAATTTAAAAATAATATTATGTATATCGTCCAAATAGGTCTTGACCTATTAAGACGTTATTGCTTGATTGCCTTTACCACACAGAGGTTGGGCCCAGCCCAATTACATAATCGCTCAAAATACATATTGGGCCTACCCTATCTACAAGTTACATTCAATATAGGACCACAAGTTACATCGCCCAATTAGGGTCAGACCAAATTACAAGTTACATTTATAGGGCCTGTCCTATCCACAAGTTACATTATATATAGGTCTTGCCCAAGCAAGACATAATTACAAGTTACATGTATTTGGGCCCAGCCCTAAGTTCGATTTACATAATAGATAATACATGTGTATTTTAATTGTCATTGACAACATTAAAATACAATAGATAGGTATCTGAGCTAGCTACTATTTCAACATGTGATTGGTACCTGAAGAGGTGGATATGTAAAGCATGAGGAAGAATGAAAATATTTCATTTCATGAAGTCACCAGTGAATTTCAGGCCTTATTGCACATCTTTATGAAAAGAAGCATGTAGTTGCGACCTTTCCTAATCATTCTTTTGCTGCTAATGAAACACATACAGTTGCATTTTTTTTTTATTAAATCTATTTTTCTATACACGTAGAGTAAAATCATAGGTTCTAACAATTGTGAAGACTATCATCTGAGCATGGATATGTATTGTTGTAAACTTGTATCTAGTGGGTGAGCTATTTTTTACTGATATATCTCTCTTCTCCTAACGTAAACTATGTTTTTCTTCAATGTGATGCTGCTCTCCTTAACACATCCTAGTGATGTTGCCTTCGTTCAAGGCATCATGTACCCCTTGAAATGAGGTTGAATGAGCCTTCTTTGTTTTTGCATTTTGGTCTTTCTTACCCCTTTTCCATCAAGCTGGGTCAGGGGGACTAGTAAACATAAATTCATTTTATCTTAACCCTGAAAGGTTAGTTGACCTTAGGTTTTAGGAGAACTTTTAAGTGGGTCACTTTGACTTCTAATATTTGAGCATTGCCTCTTGCTAAATCCTGCATGGGTCCTCCTCTTGTTCTGGGTGATGTATTGTTTGTTCTGTTGGCCTGTGCCATTTTCCAATCTTGGTCTCCAACTTAATCTTATTCAAATCCCTGTTTCCGTAGTTCCTCATTCATATGGCTTTTATATGGCTATTTATACTTGATATCAACTCAATTATTTGGTAAATAACTGCAGTAGCTTTAATCCTTTTAGTTATATACGCATTGTTTTAGTGTATTTGTGGACATTAATATAAACTATATTTCCCTTCCATTCGTTTGTGTTCTATTGTTCACGCCTTTGTAAGGATTTTGCCTATTTTCAAAATTTCAATTTTATCCACAGGCTAAACCTCTTGTACATATTGGTCATGAATCATGAAAGGGTTAATCGTATCAACTCTTTCCTGCTGTGTAAATGTATACCATACATCATTAGTGTGGCTGTAATAGGTTCTTTTATTCTTTTGTGCTTAATTTGCAATGTCTAATGGTATCTTTGCATAAATTATAAATTCTCGTACAGCACGGATGATTGGGAAGTATTTCTACAGTACCTGGACTGCTCTCTAGGAGATGACTCAGTGAAGAAGAGGTTAATAAGTGCTCAAAACCATCATCAATCTGACACGGCGCCAAATTCTTCCCACTTGACAAGCCTAACAGAGGAAGAGGTAATCCTCTTATTTGCCATTCAAATTTTAATAAATTTGTTTTTGGGTTTACCTTATGTATACATTTGTAGATTTTTTTTTTCATGCAAGTGTTCTTTTGCAGTTTGATAAACGTATATCAGATGTACACTCGTTTATTGAAAAGCTTCAACAAATGGATGGGCATGAATTTAGAAGGGGACCCTTTTTGGCAAATCTTGAGATAGAGAAACGCCGAACAATATTTGGGAAGGCAAATGCTGTAGAGTTTATGCAGGCATTTTTGGAATACTACAAAAGGTGATTCTTGAGCCATTGGATTATTAAATGTTTTGGAACATGATGATAAATCATTAATGTGTTGAATGAGTATTGAAAGGCTAAATTTTCATTGCTGGTGAAATGTATTTGGCAAGCAGTTAATTATCTGTAGCTCTGGACTTTTAATCTATTTAAAAATTGATAACAAAATAAACTCGCTAATATGAATTTTGTGCAATATGTTTTTTGGGGTTTTGCACAAGGATAAAATAAATAAGCTAACTTGACCTATGTGTTTTGATCTTAAAGGTTAGAGCACAGGTCTTTGAAGAACTCCTATCTCACTGGTTATTTTTCTGAATTTATGAAAGCTAAAATGTAAACAAGAATACTATCCAAGGATTAAAATAGAGATCTTTTGGAATCATATCGGCAAT
The DNA here is from genome assembly GCF_030272615.1 of Cryptomeria japonica. Classification (NCBI taxonomy): domain Eukaryota; kingdom Viridiplantae; phylum Streptophyta; class Pinopsida; order Cupressales; family Cupressaceae; genus Cryptomeria; species Cryptomeria japonica. The sequence continues at coordinate 817,048,525 of NC_081411.1, read as the reverse complement.
TTCTTTTTGAAAAAAAAGAAAACACATGGAATAACAATGATATGAAGAAGAAAGATAAAGGCAACTAATTATGACAAAACATTGAAAGTTTCTAAACAGATTTGAGTACTGATTTCACAAATGTTAATGTAGGTTTTTTTAATTGGATTTTTCTTTTAGTACAACACGTGGGGTTACTTTTGATTTAATCTTGGCAGCATAAGAAAGCTTCAAATTCACATTCTTTACACAGTTTTTTTTTTGGACAATTTATTTCGACTTAAATCTTGAATGACAATTTCTCCAGCTTAAGTTTGGCATCAACTCTCGTTACAATTTATGTGTAAATGACACATTTATAATCTTTTAACTGTAGTTACTTGAAGCTTCAAAAATAATAAAAATAGTTTCGTTGAAAGCAATTCTATCTTCATCTTTCAAAAATAATATAATAAATTACTTTCTTTCTATTTCTGCTTCTCGTCATGAACATTTTACTGAATTGAAGGCTTTGATCTCTTGATTTTGTCTTTAATTTTCTTTAACCGATTCTCATTTCCTTAGGAAAATAGTAAGATATTGAGGGCATCACTTTGAATGGAGGGCTCAAATTTATCACAATTATTTCCTTTATTTCACTTTATTTGATATTTATCCTCAGGGCCCATATACTTAACTTGGATGCAACTTTTACTTTAATACTATTCTTTATTTTGCCAAGAGAAACATGCTATTTTGGTGCTTGATTGATTTAGAAACCCATTTGTTTTTTGGAGGATGTTGTGGAGGTTTTCTGTTGCTAGTGCCTAGTTATGGAAACCAACAGAGTTGGCACCTAGTGGAACTTTCTCCCCTTGATGCCAAAAAATGAAACTTGGGTAGGTCTTTTGGTTCAACACCAAGTTGTAAAAACTGACAAAGTTGGTGTGTAGTGGAACTTTCACCACTTGATCCCAAAAAGTGTAACACTAGGAGGTTTTTGGCATAAATGCCAATTTTCAAATAATTCACTAACAACCTTGAACTCTGTTTAAATTTATTCCATTTTTTCATTTTTAAATGTTGACTTTAATAATAATTCAATTTGTCATCTCCTTTATGTTTCTGAAGTCCATTTTCAAGTGATGAAGCTTGAAATAGCCCTAGTAATCTTCTGCCTCTACTATCCACCTCTTTTCGCCTAACAAACATAATAGAAAAAACAACAACTTTCTAAACATAAGAAGTTTTGACTTTTGTGCTTACTCCTAAATCTGGGACACAACCAAAAAGCAAAATGTTTCTTTTTCTTAAAATAGAAAGTTTGATCTCTGGTATGCATTGGACTGTTTGTCATGAATTCTGAATTACCCATTGTGGCATTTCATGCTTGGAAAATATTCCCCCTATGATGTTGGCACGATGAGTTGGAGAAGATTTGGCCTGACCTCGATCCTTCCTGCCTTTGCTACCATAATCTTTCTTTTAACTTAACTCTTTCTTTGCTTTGCCTATGCTGGAGTCTCCTTCCTGTTTCAAAATTTGATAGTCTTCATGACGAGTAACCTGCATGCATTCTTAATGGACTAAGATGGACCAAAACCTAAGGGCTTGGCTATTTTGATAGGAAAGCTAATATAATTGACTTTGATGTGATAGGAATGACTTGACATATGGCTACACATATGATTAATCTTTAAGTTTATTGTAGGGGTAACAAATTTGGGAACTGACAGTAGCATCTAAACAATCCTTTTTGTATTATTCTAATTGTTTGCTTAGGAATTGTTTATTTACTTAGAATAGGCATTGTGATTTATATCTTTATTCTCAAATGTTGCATTGCTCTAGCCTGTTACCGTTAATATATATATATATGTGTGTGTGTGTGTGTGTGTGTGTGTGTGTGTGCATACATACGTACATATATATGTACATGCATATACAGATTGCACTCCATCTCCACAAAAGCCTTAGACAAAGAAAAAAGTGGCTCCTAAGAGGCAACCACATCCTTTGGCACAATTAAAAGTCCCTAAGCCTCCAAAAGACATCGTGGAGATACACACAATGTCATAATAGATGAAGTAAGAAGAAGTATTTGATTTTGAAGCAGCCTCAAAATTGTTACTAATTAGCTTAGACAAAGTAGGCTGCTTTTCAGGTTCTACTATATCATCATCCTTTTTAATCTTAGGCTCTATTGGGGGATATGTATATATACATATATATGTATATGTCTAGATATATGTATATATATGTATATGTATGTATGTATGTTTGTATGTGTATATGTTTGTAGAAATATATATATGTACACACACACACATATTTATATGATTGATTCATATCATGTACCATTTCTTTTATCAGAATCTCCCATTCTAATTACCGTTGTCCATAAACAAAGGAAGGAAGAAAACAGATTGTGCTTGGGTTGCATCTCACTCCCCCTCTCTCTGAATGCTGCTTTATAGAACACTCCATTGTGCCATCATTCAATTTGCAAGACCCATAGCTCTTCGCCAATCCTCTCCCATTTGGAGGTTCTCTAAAGCTTTACCTTGAGGTCATGGCCTTCTCTTCCCATTCGGCTCAGCTAAAAAGGGCAATCTGTACTACAGTATATTATTTCTCAACTACTCTCCATTTTGTAGAGAAGATCTGAAAGTCTTTGTCCGACAACATGCCTAGAAATCATTTGTTGAACCTATCTTTGCAACAAGGAAGGGAAATGATTGCTGTTTGCCCATTGATTGTTTGGACTAGATGTGGCACACTTTACAAAAGCTTAGGGGAAGACTAATTATTTAATTATTGTAGCGTGTTGTTATATTTTGGCCCTTATGGAATGGTGTGCCATAGTTGAAGAGGATCTCAATATTCCATGGATTATATGCCACTAGGCAATTGTATATTGGGCAATGTAAGAGGACATTTAAAATGAGGGTACTGTACACACAAAAAGGGGTTAGCCTAAGTGTACCAATGAGACATTAGTTTAAGAGATTCATACAAAAAGCAAATAAACATAAATATGCACAAAAATCCCTCAAGAGCATCCCATTGTCCTCTATCTCCAAGGACCTATTGATTCTGCAAGATTAGTGCTTTCAGATTTAAAATGAGGGTACATAGTGGTTACATTGGACCCCCTTGGTTGTAGGGGTTAAACATTTTTATTGGGAATCACATTCTATATAGGGAACTACATGATACTAATATTGTAATTATGTTGAGATGTAGTGCATCTAAGGATGTGGACACAACATTAGGATACGTAATTTTGGTGACACTTGTACCATTGTTCCAGATATTAGGAATGTATTAGGAAGATGATTACTAGATGAGATGCCTTGAAATGTGGGATGACTCTTGGGAGTTTGAAGGGTCACACATTAGGCACATGTTTTAGTGGGCTCATGGTTTTATATGGTACTGTTGTGACGTTTTCACACATCGCCCCATTGCAAATGGGGACCCCTGCTTTTTTGCTTTCTAGGGTTTGTCTTTTAGGGTTTTGTCCGTTGGCCTTTGCATTTTGAGTGTCGCCAAGGGGATCACATGGATAGCAAGTCCGGCTTGAGTGGTGTCCTGATCCTGAAATTTTGGCTAAGTCTGAAAGTCCTGATCCTGAAAATTGGCTAAGTCTGGAATGTTCTAATCCTGAAATTTGACTAAGTCTAGAAACTAAAAAACCTCAAAGAACTAGATTTTGCAATATAACTCCTAGAGGTCTGAAACCACTCTCAAACATCCTGAAAGTTATTTCTTATACTTAAATGTTATATTCCATAAAAATTATCCTGATAGAGAGTTCAAAATGTCAAATTTCGCTCCTGTCCTTCACTGAGGATCCAGAGCGAATTTCACTTCTGTCCCTCTTAGGAGGACCAAGGCGAAGCGCTCCTGTCCCTCACCAAGGGTCCAGGGCGAAAAGGCTTATTGGAGTCATTCCTGACCTTGTTTGGTCAAATTGAGACATCAAAGGCATGGTGGAGGACGAAACGAACGTGATAGAGCATCCAGACTTGATCAAAGACGATGAAATGATGGAGATTAGCCAGAAAGGACAAAAGCGCTCCTGTCCCTCTCTGAAGGACCAGGGCGAAAATGTTATTTAATGCATATTTGTCACTGAGTTTTCTATTTTGTTTTGTGCAGGGTCTCCCGGAGTGATAATTGGACGTGACTTGATACTTTTGAAGATTTTGAAGGCATGAAAATGGTGAATTTTGAAGGTTAAAGGTCAAAAGTGCTCCTGTCCCTCACTGAAGGACCAGAGCGATTTTCTTTATATGCACAATTTTAGACCTTTCTTGGACATTAACTTTTATTCATAGTGTGAGGCAAGATGATATCTTCCTTAGCCAAGAATTTCGAGATGAAGGATGAAGCATTTTGGCCTAGAGGGCAAAAAGCGCTCCTATCCCTCACTGAAGGACCGGAGCTTGATTTTCAAATTTGCACTATTTTTGCAGGATCAAGACAATTTTATGATTTGAAGAGACCAAGGAAAACATGATTTATCCATTGAATATTTAAGTGGTCCACAAAGGAGGAAATCAACCCAAATGACAAAAAGTGCTTCTGTCCCTCACTGAAGGACCATGGCGCTTTTTCAAGTTTCTCCTCATTGTTTGGGATTTTATGGCAAAACTTGACTTGGATGAGAAGGACGAATGATGTTTCATGCCTTAGACGCAATTGAGAGGTTTAAAGAACAAAGAAGTATGCCAAGATGTAAAAAAGTGCTCCTGTCCCTCTCCAAGGGACCAGAGCGATTTTCCAAAAAGTGTAAATTTCTTGCAAGGCCAGGGCAAGTTTGTGATTGAAATGAATGGAAGAAGACATGATTAGCCCATTGAAGATAATTTGGAAAGCTAGCAAAGGACGGATAAGCTTGAAATTGCGAAAGTGCTCCTGTCCCTCACCAAGGGACCAGGGCGAAAAACATGTTATCTAGCTTTTCTCTCCAAATTTGGACAAGTCTAGCCCAAGGCGCAAGTTTGAAATAACGTTTAAAATGCTTTGAGGTGGAATTGAGATGCAAGACTTGCGAATTTTGATGACAATTGGCAAAAGTGCTCCTGTCCCTCTCCAAGGGACTAGGGCGATTTCTCCAAATATGCCCATTTACCTTGCATTTTGAAATGATATTTTTAGTACCAAGACTCAAGAAGTAGTGAAATGTGATATTCTACGCCTGGAGAGTAATTTGAAGATTAATGTCATCAAGAATTTGCACAAGGACTCAAAAGTGCTCCTGTCCCTCACTGAAGGACCAGGGCGGTTTTTATAAAATCAACAATTTCCCTCCGAGATTATGCTAAGGCAAGGTTGTGCGAGATGGGAAGGATCTTCTAAAGCACGGTGAACAAAGATTTGACTTCAAAATTTGAGAATCCTAGCCTAAAAATGAAAAAGTGCTCCTATCCTTCATTGGAGGACCAGGGCGAAAATCTTGGGAGAGCTTATTTTGCCTTGCAAAAACTAGTTAAGCATGCATGGAATAAGTGAAATAGATCATTGCTCACTCCACAACGAGAATTGACAAATGAAGGACGAAGAAATAAGAGCAAAAGTGAAAAGCGCTCCTGTCCCTCACCCAGGGTCCAGGGCGAAAATGTCATAAAGCACCGTTCCTTCTAAAAATCAAGTGAATTAAACTCAAGACTCCAATCAAAAATGCCATTTTAAAATGCCTAGATGAAGTTTGAGCGTGAAAATGAGGAATGCAAGGCCTAGATTGAGAAAAGTGCTCCTGTCCCTCTCCAAGGGACCAGAGCGAAGTCATTGGCATTCTTTATTTTTACATTATTTCAACGTTAATATCCTCCAAATCGCATTAGATGCCAAATTGCTAACTTTGGAATATTTGAAAAAATTAATTAAATTGGCATTTAATAAATTAATTTTGGGCCTAAAAAAAAATCGAATTTTTATTCTAAAGGCATTTAAAATTAATTTTTGTGAAATTAAAAATTAAAAGTTGAGCGCACAAGGCATTATTTTGCCTTTATTTGACAAGTCGGCCTACTCCTTTTGAGGTTTTATTTATTATTTCACCTTTTATTTGCTAGGTCGGCCTCATGGGTAAGTGGAAGGTGAGCGCTCTATATATTGGAGGTGTTGTTTCACAATTCAAATCATTCAATCATCCTTTCAAGTGCGAATTTGGAGAGCTAATTGAAGGTGCGAAATCTAGTTGGAGTGGAGCGAATTTCTACTAAGTGTGGAGACTAAGGAGGGCGAAATTCATCTTGAAGGCCATTGGAGAGGTGAATTTCTTGCTAAATTGGAGGATAATTTCCAGATGTTTTGAAGGTATTTGAAGGTGAATTTCCAGATTTTTGAAGAGGCTAGTGGAGTTTATTCTTTTTCAAGCTAGAGGAGGCGTAATTCATCCAAGGGAGGACTATAATCTAAGCTTGTCCATCAAAATCCGGTCTTCTCTCATCATTTTTTTCAAAGTTTTGTACTTAAGTACTCAAGGGAAGGTATGAAGAATTACTTTTTTGAAGATCTCATTCAAGACTTATTGTGATCCCATTACAATTTTGTAAAATCTAAGTCTTGAAAATCCAATTTCCATTCATTATTAATTTGAAAATGTGTAATTCTTGATTTATCATGACTTTTTCAAGTTAATATCTTAAGTTTTACCTTTGAAAGGTCTTAAATTTCATGCTTTAAGGTTTGATGCTCAAAAGACTAACTTTAATATTTTGTGTAGGCATCAAATGGAGATCCTGGAGTTGGAAAATCAAGCCAGATCAAGGACGGTCTCCTCCAAGAAGATCAAGTAAGGACAAGGGCAACCTCCTCCAGTCTAGCATCGACAAGGATGGCTTTCTTCGATCAAACATCAACAAGGGTGACCTCTTCCAATCCAGCATTCCAAGGCGAGGTACATCAATCATCCTGCACATCAAGGACACGAGAAGTCAGAGCAAGGGTTCGTTGAAGAAGCAGATAGTTCTAGATGAATTAATTAAAGCTAGCTTCTCAACAACATCAAGTTGAATATCTACCAAGTTACAAGTGTCAGATGAGGTGGCATCCTAGTCATCACTTCTCCAGTCAGTGTGGTCCACCTCAGTGTGTCCAGATTCAATGTACCTAACTCATGGGTGATGGCACAAACTCCGATGTACCTACCTCGGCTATCCATTGGTCGATTTTTCCAGAGAGGACATGTGTCCAAGCAATACAATTATTTCATTGATCAAGCATTAAATGTTATGTAATGGTTGTAACAAACCCTAATTAGGGTTTTCATTGTTGAATCTTGGCCATTGATCTCAAATTGATCTGAGCCATCGAATTGTATTGTGGGCACTATATAAGCCCCAACTCTTCATTTTGTAAAGGCAGTTGGAAGCAGTAAGTTAGAGAGTTAGAAAGGAGTTAGTGAATAGAGAGTAGCTAGCTAGTTGATAGAATAGCAATTAGAGTAGAGTAGAGAGAGAAGGCAAAGATTGTTGCCAAGATGTTGTTGTAAAAGACTTGTAACTTCATTGAAGAAATGGTGAAATTTATGGGTCGATGCGACAATTTGCATGGTCTCTATACTTCTCATATTTGATTTCGTGTTATTAGATGAGTGGAAGAAATGTGCTTGATTGATGGTGGAATTCGTAATCCATACTACTAGCAGTTTGTTGATTGCAGACTTGCCTTGCGTAGTCAACTGGAATCATTCAGCTTAAGCTTAACTTCAATTGTCGCTTCTTCATTGATATGCATCAACCTGATGGTGTCTATGCCTGCAGTGATGATTTGAACATGATAAAGCTTTCCTTCGAAGATCGCACTAACCTTGTGGAGATGGTCCTGTGATGTCAAAACAAGACTTAGTTAGAATTTCATCAAAGATCATTCATTGCTCTTACATTCTTAGTGTTAGGATTAGATCCTTTTCTCACCCTCGTGTTTTTTCCTTTTTTTTTAATCTAAGGCAGTAAAATCCTGTGTTCCAGCAATATTCAAAGCAAATTAGAAGTTCAGTCATCAAGTGTAAGTCCCCTTGTGATTCCAGCAAATCACATCATACCACAAAGAGCTTATCCAGACGTAGAGATCCTACAGCGAAGAACCTTGAAGTCACCCTGATTGATCCTTTTCGCGATATCTTCAGCATTCAGAGGCTTTACTCAAGAGAGGATAAGGTACCCTTGGGTATTTTATTCTGTGTTTGATAATGTACAAAATACACGTCAACAGGTACCACTTAAATTTTTTGTGCAAAATTGGTCTATATAAGCAACCACATGGTAGTGGTATGGATATGTTTTTGTATGCTAGTGGAGCATTGACAATAAGAGAGTTGCATGTTGTGACAAGTTCTTGAGGAAGTTGTCAGGTGTGATGTGTGGTTTCATGTGCTATTGTAATGAATTTTAATTTGCTTTGCTATTGGATTTATTACATGGAGTGCAATGAGCTTGATCACTATAGAAGACTAGCATGGGTGAAAGTGTTTTGTATTTGTAATAATAATTTGGTGGTGTGATGTTCTCTTTTAGGTTATTTCTCAAAAGGGTTTTGCATGATAAATTTGGTGTAGTTTTGTGTAAATGTCTTTGCTATTCTTTTTTATTGTGGATTCATTATCTATTTAATTTAGTTACTCTTATAAATGCTAGACAAGAAACTAGTTTTTGTTTATCAACAATGCTTGAATTCCCAATGTTTGTTAGAAGAGCCAGAGTAGCTTATTAGATCAAAGGGAGGAAAGGTTGTATCAATCCTTGTTTGAGTGGGAACTTTATGTAAGTGATCTTTTTTTTTAGGTACAAGAATGACCAAAACATCTATAATGGAGATTGATAAGTTCAATGACACTAACTTTGTGTTTTGAAGCTCAAGATGGAAGATCTCGTTGATAGAGATTTGTGGGATTCAGTTTCTAGTAAAAAACCCTTTGATGTTTCCACAAAAGATTAGGGTGGTGATTGATAGAAAGATATAAAGTTTGGTTTTTCGTTTACCTTTTGAATCATTGCTCCTAAATGTATCGATAGAAAGTGCCATCAATAATGTCTAGAAAAAGGTAAGCAACTTGTATTGGACAAAGTCCTTTGTCAATAAATATTTTCTTCATAAGGATTTGTATTTGTTAAGGATGAGTGATGATGATTTAGTGATAAAGCACTTAAATGCCCTCAACCTTTTGATGAGCTAGTAAACTATTGTTAATGTAACAATAGATGAGGAAGACTGGTGTTTTCCCTTATTGTGTTTGCTGCTAGATTCATTAGACAACCTTGTCATGGCTAATAGTACCATATCCAAGACAAAACTTCAAGAGGCTCTTTTTATTTTATTGTTAGAAAAAATGAGCCCAAAACTTTAGAATGTGTTAAGGATGCCTTGGTTATTAAATGTTGCTTGAAGGAAAAAGACAAGAATAAGAAGAATAAGAGGTTGAGGGGTCAAGGGGGATCTAAATTTCTTGATAGATCTAAGGTTAAGTGTTGGAATTGAGGAAACTCTGTTCACATTAAAGACTATGATTCAAATTTGAGGGCCTTGAATGAAGATAATGGATATGTGTTTATATACCAAATTGTGAGGATGCATTGATGATTGACTTTAGAGATTCTTTTCACATCTATCCCACATAGTGCTTTTCTAGTTATGGAGCATTTTTTGGTGAAAAGGTCTATTTGGGAGACAACAAATTTCTCAAGATTGTTCGTTGTGGCAACAAGCTCATGTTTGGAGATGGAAGAATTGAGTCTCTTTTGGCATTCTGCACATCATTGGTTTGGCAAGGAATCTATTGTTTATAAGTGAAAATGAATGGTGTGGATGTGCATATAATTGTCAACAAGGAATGATAGATGATTTGCAGAGTCATGGTGTTGGCTAAGGGAATTTGTTTTGAACTTCGTTTCACTTTGGCACAAGCACATTTGAAGTCCTTGAGTATTGGAATCTAAAAAAATAGTACATGGGCCAATGACCATTTCTTGGATTTTGGCTCTTGCAAACATTGTATTTGTGGGAAGCAAAACTGTATTAACTTTCATTCTATCTCTACTAGATTTGTAGAGATTTTGGAATTGGCTTTTTGATTTGTATTGATGTATTTGGTCTTATTGACGTATTTTATCCTTGGAAAATTCTTGCACTATATTTTTTAAATGATGACATCTCTAGGAAACATGAATGCTCTTTTCAAATAGTTTGAAGCACTTGTGAGGAACTAGATAGAAATGAAGAGTAAGGTTTTGAGAATGGACAATGGTAGACAATTCAAATTTTGTAAGAATAGTGGTATTGCAAGGCATAAGACAACTTCACACACCCCTTAGCATAATGGAGTTGTAGAGAGGTTGGTCAAGCTATTCAGAGAGAGGGGTAGGAGTATGATCAATGGGTCTAATTCAGATTAGAAAATTTGAGCGAAAGTTGTTTGGACAACTTATTTGTGTGAAGAGTGAATGTTGTACATTTTGGAATTTCTAATGTTTGTTTGTATCTATGTCGTTTTAATTATATTGCATGTAAGAACATGTAAAAGGAAATTACCTATGTTACACAGGGATGTGTCCCCTGCTCCAAAACCCGACATCCCTGGCCCCTACCGTTTCAGGGATGCCCTTTTGTCGTCCTTGCTTGACCAAAAATCCTAGGAAACGCTAGGAAACATCCCCAGCCATTTGGGGACGTTTCATCGTCCTCGAGACGACAAGGGGACATCCCCTTGGAGTTCCCCCATGTCCCAGAATCGGCTAGCCCTCCCTTGCGGTTGGGAATAAGTCTAGGCTTAAAAAAAAAAAATAGTTATTTAAAAATGGACGGATATATATGGACGTGGTCTTCCCTCTATGGAGCTGAGATCAGACAACAAGTTCGATCATAATCAGGCAGATCAAATTCATGTACAAGCAGATCAATTGATGGTGAGAAATTTATGTAGTGTGCTCGGGGTTGACGATAAGAGCTTATCGTCTATGGTTGGGAAGGCAACAGATTTGATGTTTGCCTGTGGTTAATGAGCACTACCTTAAAATCCAAATTGAGGAGTCTCATGATTTTCAAGAAAAAATTCAAGAAATTTTTTTCCTATGGTTAATGAGCACTACCTTAAAATCAACATTGAGGAGTCTCATGATGTTTGCCTATGGTTAATGAGCACTACCTTAAAATCAACATTGAGGAGACGAAAAGGGGACATCCCCTTGGAGTTCCCCCATGTCCTCGAAACGGCTAGCCCTCCCTTGCGGTTGGGAATAAGTCCAGGCTTACAAAAAAAAATAGCTATTTAAAAATTTCTTTGCTTTTATTGGTCTATGAGGGGCTTGTTGACATGTTTTTTATGACATCGTCGAACACATAATAAAGTTGCCTAACGGTCACTTCACTCTCTCTTGATCAAAGTGCGATTGAATGCTAAGATTGCAAGAAGTTCAAACAATCAACTCCAAGGTTCCTTTATGCTACAGACGTGACTCAGTTGGCTGATGTGCTGTAATCCAAGGGGCCTTACGTTTGCATCATTTTTTCACTTCTTTGATATGGCAATTCTGCGATGCTGCTGCTTCAAACAGACTAAAATGAACTGAAAATAAAGGGGAAAAGGGTTTAGAAGGATCTAAATCTACTCTTAAGGGCAATGATAACAATGAATAGTGCTTTGGTGGACAAATTCCAAATAAACCAAGCTCTGCTTCGCCAAGATAAACTACAACTCCGTAGGAACCGGTGCAATCTTTTGAGGATGTTGGAGGATTTTCATATTGAAAAAAGTGCATCTGAATACCCAACACGGCGCAATCCAAACGACTATTCACAATTGAACTTAGCACAAATTTGGGGGTTCAGGCTAACTTTACACTGCAACTTACAATCAGCAAGATGCAAAAAGTATGAACCATGGAAATTCATCAAACACCATTACATTCTCCATTGGAATCAAAGCACTAAACTACTTCTACTCTAAGTGAGGAAGGTGAAACCATGCAAGCTTTGAAAAAATAACTTAAGTGGACACCATCAGAGAACAATGTTTCACTATTATTATCCCAAAACTTATCGCAACAATTTCATACAAGCTCCTTCCTCCCTTACAAATTAGGGAGGTCACCCCTTTATATAGGCCTCAGGTCATGATTACATGCAAAACCCTAATTAGGGTTTGCCCAAAAGATTCTCCATACATGATGCAACAAGGTGGGAATCTCCAATTAATAACCCATCATGCCCATGTACAATTAATTCAAAAGTACCCAAAATAGCATCCATTGCGCATTAAATGCACCACCTCTTTCAAATTCGCCCAACATATGTTGAATATTCATCCATGCAAAAATCACCCCATTATGTCATAAATGCTCCATCATTTCCACATGCGGCGGCTGCATGCAAAAAGAATCTGCCTTAAATTCAACATGCAATGACCGGGCTGCCACTTGGCAAGAAAACCTTGGAGAGAGAAAACTTCAGGGGAGAAGAATTTGATCCATGAATTTTTTCTTGAAGTTTCTCAAACTCTCCTTGCTCTGGAGGAGATTTTCAACAATTCTCCACCATCTCCTATTTTTTAAGGTAGGAGATTCTTGAAAATCTCCTACCTTAAAAAATAATGAGACTCCTCAATGTTGATTTTAAGGTAGTGCTCATTAACCACAGGCAAACATCAAATCTGTTACCTTCCCAACCATAGACTATATGCTCTTATCGTCACACCCGAGCACACTACATAAATTTCTCACCGTCAATTGATCTGCTTGTACATGAATTTGATCTGCCTGATTATGATCGAACTTGTTGTCTGATCTCAGCTCCATAGAGGGAAGACCACGTCCATATATATCCGTCGAAAGGAGATATCCAAGAGTCGGCTCTCATCAAGGAGGCACGGCCTTCATGAAGCATCACATGCCTTCAAATGAGGGGTGGCAGAGTTTAACCAAAAGTCGGCCCCTTTGAAATAAATCCGATAAGTCAAACTCGATAATGTATGTTTAATCATTAAACTTGATAATGCATATTTGACTTAATAAAGATATTAAAGGATTAATATAAGTTGATAGATTCATCAAATGTGTAAGGCCAATAGGCCATTCACACATTTGATCTTGCTGAGTCGGCCTGTCGGATTTCTACCGATGCTATATCATTAACACTCAAGGCATCGACATTGATCATACTCCCGAGATTTAGAGGGAGTCCACTGAACCTGTAGCAGATGATGATCCAATTGAACCTTTGGATCCTATTGATGGGCCTAGAGATATTGTTGTGAATCGAAAGAGACCTCTTTGGGCAAGGAACATTATGCAGGAGGCATAAAAGTTTGCGGCTCCTAGAGGCACATTCAGAGAAAGTAAAAGACCACAAATATTCTCTAGCTATGTTGCATTAATGTGTAATCTTATTGAGATTGAAACTTCCAGTGTTGAGGAAGCCTCAAAACAACAAGTATGGAAAGATGCTATGGATGGAAAATATCAATCTATTATTAAGAATGACGTTTGGGATATTGTACCTAGACCTGAAGGAAAGTTAGTGGTATCTTCCAAATGGCTATACAAGATTAAGCATGCAGTTGATGGAAGCATTGAGAAGGACAAGGCTAGATTTGTGGCTCGTGGTTTCTCTCAGAAAGAAGGAATAGACTATGAAGAAACATTTGCTCCTGTTGCTTGCTATACTTCCATCAGGACCATCATTGCCATTGCAATAGCTAAGGGATGGAAGCTACATTGGATGGATGTGAAGACAACTTTTCTCAATGGTGTGATTGAGGAAGAGGTCTACATTGAGCAACCTGAAGGGTTTGTGATTCATGGGAAAGAGTCTCATGTATGCAAATTGAAGAAAACATTATATGGTCTTAAGCAAGCTCCTCGTGCATGGTATGAAAAAATTGACAAATACTTGTTGAGTTTGGGTTTTTGCAAGAATGATGCTGATTCGAATCTTTACTTCAAGGTATTCAATGGTGAAGTTTTAATCTTGGTGCTATATGTTGATGACTTATTTCTTACTGGGGAAGACCATCTCATCCTTAGATGTAAGGAGTTGACTTCAGAAATTGAGATGAAGGACCTAGGACTCATGCATTTCTTTCTAGGTTTGGAAGTATGCCAGAGGCCTAATGAGATTATCCCGAGTCAAGGAAAATACACCATTGACATCTTGAAGAGATTTGGAATGTTAGACTGCAAGTCTATGTCTACACCGATGGAAACTAACTTGAAGACTTTGAGGGAATTTGTAGTTAGTTAAGATCTTGTGGATCCTGTTGTGACCACATCACACATCGCCCCATCAAGATGGGGACCCTCTTTGTTTTAGGTTTTGCCCTCTCTAGGAGTAGTCTCTCTCTATGCTCTTTTCTAGTGAGTGGAGTAGAATAGATTATCAAGCATTAGGATTCAAAGATTGAGCAAGTCAAGCAAAGTTAGGTGAAAGAGTCAAGTTAAGAGTTATTCATGAGGTCGCCTACATTGCCCGAATTTGAGAACTGAGCTTTCATCAAAAAACGTCATTGGACTGAAATTTGCTTAAATACATTGACCCGTACCTTGCTCAGGCTCTAGAGCAAGATTTTTGTTTTAGGTCCCGTCCTTCCGAAGGTCATAGAGCGAATTTCCTCTATAGATGTTCTTAAGGGCCAAATTGATGATGCTTTCATGTGAAGAAATTGGAGAACTTAAGGCTCAAATCGATGAGGTAAAAGGAAGTGAGTTTATGATGATGCTTTCCTATATAAGCTCCACTCCTTTCATTTGAATAGGCTAATAGCAATGTTAATGATGTTAGTAATAGCAATAAAGTAGAAGAGAGAGTATCAGTGCTAGAATATTGGCAAGAGAAAGACTTGAAGAATTGTTGTTGTTTGGCTATTGGATTAATGAAACATTGAAGCTATGGTGTTTTTGCTCAACCCTTGAAGCTTGTTGCATGGTTCTTTTATCTTCTCAAGCCAATCTTTTGATGATAGTTTAAGCATTAGATTACATGATGGAATGTTGCATTTGATATATTGTGAAGCTCGTTATCCATACCACTAGCTTTCTTGCTGATTGTAAGCAAGCCTTGTGTGGTCAACTGGAACATTTGAAAGTGTTTAAGTTCGATCATTGCTTAATCATTGATATGCATTCAATTGATGGTGTCTATGGTTAGTAGTGATTTGAAAATCTTCAAACATCCTTAGAAGATTGCACTAGTTCTAGTAGAGTTGTTTCTGTACGGCAAAGCTATAACTAGTTGAGTTTCACTTGTGTCATCTCTTCATTCATTCATTTTAGAATAGCTTAGAATTCCTCTAAACCCTCATCTTTTGCCAAATTTTCGGTAACCATTTAGTTGTCTTAGGAGAAAATCCCATTGCATACCATCTGCCCTTTGATGAAACAACAATCACAACGACCAACTAAGCTTATCCACACTTAGTGATCCTACATATATGAACCTTGGAGACTTTTTGGGTGATCCTTGAGCTAAATCTTCAGCATCCAAGAGATTTTGTTCAAGAGAGGATAAGATACTTATGGTATTTTATTTTGTGTTCACATGTGCCTAAGCAACACATCAACAAATCCTACTATGTACATGCAGTTGATTGGATCCTTGATGTATCTAGTTAACACTAGACTAGATATTTGCTATGCAGTGAGCGCACTTAGTTAGTTCATGTGTGAACCAAGACATATACATCTAGTTGCAGCCAAGCATATCTTGAGATACTTGCGTGACACAGTTGGATATTGCTTGAAATATTCTTCCAGTGTGAACCTGAATCTGCAAGGATATTCTGATTCTGATGGGGCAAGGAGTGTTATTGATCGGAAGAGCACCTTTGGTTGTTGTTTCAGTTTGGGATCTGCTATGATCTCTTGGTGTAGCAGGAAGTAGTCTTCAGTGGCACTGAGCACCGCAGAGGCGGAATACATTGTAGCATGTGTGGCAACTCGAGTGGTATGGCTTTGGAAGTTACTTGCAGGATTGTTTGGACAATTGTTCGAGCCTACACTTATTCATTGTGATAACCAAAGCTGTGTGAAGCTATCTATCAATCCAATGTTTCATGATAGAACAAAACATGTGATCCAATACCACTACATCAAAGATATGGTACAAAGGAATGCTGTTCAGTTGAGATACATTTGTACTAAGGAACAAACAACTGACATTCTCGCCAAGCCTCTTGCCAAAGTGAAGTTTGTGCGTTTTCGCGACAAGTTTGGAGTTGTGGAGAATGAAGCACTTGCTGAGAGGGACTCTCAACATTAGTAATTTCTTGAGATGTAGTATAATGCATTCTTCTCTGTGAGAGAAGTTTGAGGTGCAAGCCATTGTTTAATTCATTCTTCTCTGTGAGAGAAAAGTTTGAGGTGAAAGCCCTTGTTCCACCCTCTGGGAGTAGCCATGGTGGATGTCATTTGAGAGACTTCATGACTTAGCACTTGTGTTTATTCCCCCTCTGGGAGTAGCCATTGTGAACGTCATGATGAGATGATGACATTACGTTGAGTGATTCCGTGATGGGCACTTGTGTTCATTTGCAATTCCATACATGGGAGTAGCCATGATGGACCCACCCTCTGGGAGTAGCCATGGTGGATGTTACTATGTGTCTCAGATATCAAGAAGGATTCCTCCCTAGCTAAGAGGGAGTGTTGATGTTTATAGCTTTGGTCGGATTCCTTCTATGGGCTGACATAGCTAATCTAAATGTCTAATTGACCTATCGGCCTTAGACATTTTATAGATCAATTTACAAACATTTATTCATACCGATTTAATAAAAGGGACAATTAAAATGTCAATTAAGCAAATATGATTTGCTTGTATAAAATAATGTAATTATTACATAATGAGCCGACTTAAAAGTCCGCCATCCTTTGTGAAATAACACAATGCATCATATGGAGACGTGTTCCTTTGAAGGGTGCCGACCCTTGGGTGAAGAGTATCTACCGGCACATATAAAGGGAGATCATACCTCTTTTCTTTGGCATCGATCATTTTCCATACAACAAGCAGATCGTGTATATCATCCTTCAGCATCTCGTGTTCAACTTCAGCAGTCCGATTCCTTCCTCAGCAGGTCGTATTCATAAGGCAGATTGAACTTATACTATACACATTTCTTTGGAAGTTTGGGTTGCATTCACTGCGATCTAGAGTGAATCAATTTGATCATACGGCTTCAAAGTGTGAAGCATTTGTAAAGACATCTTGCTAATATATTACAAGACATTTGTTGCTGGGTTTTTCACCTTCAAGAGGAAGGTTTTCGCAGGGTATATACTGTGCAATTGTGTTTGAATTATCTTCTATCTAATCTGATTATAAAACTTAACAACAAACAGAGAAATTGAAGCAATCCTAACTAAGACAGTTGCTCTACACCACAAGGATTGGGTAGCTCACCTTCCTGAAGCTGTTTGGGCCTATAGGATAGCTAGGAAGACTACAACAAGATTTACACCATATGAAACTGTGTATGGGATGAAAGCTGTCCTTCCAATTGAGTTTGAAGTTAAAACATTAAGGATAACACTACAGCTTGATATGGACTTATCAACAACCCAAAAGGAAAGAGGATTGAGGTAGCAACTCAAGCTTTTATGTGAGGGTCACCGCCCTGATGTACAAGTCATAATTAACATTTGCAAAACAGGAAATGAAACATGAATATCCCAATTCTATAATGATGAGAAAAAGCTCTTGCCTAATCCTCAAGGCTCTGGAAAATAAGTCAACAGATCCACTGCTGTTTTCTCTACAGTAGTGCTAATGATCTCACTGTTTTTTGCTTATAAGTATAGCTGTTTTAAGCTGTTATCTATGTTGCTTTGCTTGTATTTTCAATTAATGTTATATCCATGCAGTCCTGGTGAGGTGATCTTCTGAGCCTAATGCAATGTCCCTTGCTCTGTTATATATATATATATGTGGGATAAACATCAGTGATTATTAACATTGATTAATAATGTAATTGCTAGCTTTCTTTATTGACATATAGTAAACGTGTCTTATGACCTTTGATAAACATTGTGCTCTATTTACTTTTATATTGTTGGAATAGGTGATCATATTGCTTTCAAAACCAAGGGCATTTTTTTACACTTGTAGTTTTTATATGTAACTGAATGCACTGAGCAGTCTCATCCGCCTTTTTTAGTCATTTGTGATGATTAATATAATTTTTGTCGTTCTTTCTTTCTTGAAATAAAAAACAAATAAAAAAATTGATCTTTGTAAAGTTGCATGCTTTATTTTCCTTATAAATCTTGTTTTCTTGCAAATTCAGATTTGGATATTTGGCTAGCTTCAAATCTGATGTGGAAGAGTTCTTACAATTTTTTCATCCATCCGAAAGGCCAAAACTTCTTAAAATGCTTCACGAGTCTTGCTCTCAGCTATCCTCAGATGGTGCAGTTCGACAACTGGGACGAGCTATTGCAGTTTATCAAGTTGAAGAGTATTTAGATATGACATTTACTGCATCCAATGATGGTAAGATACTGTTTAAGATTTTAATCATACATTGGAGACATTGTCACTTATTTTAGTTTGATTAAACTTGTTAGAATCCATTGATTGACATGCTAGTTTCTTGGCTAAATATTCAAAACTAAGTACATGTGCGAGTCTGCATCACAGATATTAAGTCTTCTTGTTTGATATTGAATTCTTCTAGTTTATCAACTAAATATTCTAGCTTGAGGCTTGTTTACATGTTTTTATTTGGATGTCAACTTCTTTTGGAGACTGTAAAATGCTTGTGGATGTTTGGATCAACCTGGAGCTAAAACTAGAAATTAGAAGTTGATGAAAGAGTGATATTGCTGGCTTTGAACAAATGCCATTTCTGTTTGATGGGACGTGGCTATCCTTTTAATGCTGTCCAGATTGAATTTTATCTCTAGCATTTTTCCAAGCATATGGTTAGATTACGTAAAACAATTTTCATGGCTTATAATGTTTTATATTGTCTTTCTGTGTGAGGTGAGCAATTCACACAATGATCTAAATCTTTTACTTATTTTTCTTTTTGTATTGTGGTCTTTGTTTTGCAGATTGTGTAGTGCAGGCTGTGACCTTAACTAGACTTTATTTGGATAACTTAAACCTGTCAAAAGACCTTGATCCTCAAGAGAGTATGCATGGTGAAGAGTTGTTGACAATGGTGTGTAATATTTTAATGCAGGTATAGATTATAGTTTCTAGCCTATAGCATTTTGTTATTCTTGATTTGTACAAAAATGTATACAATTACTTGTGGGCTGTACTCTGTCTATTTGGTGTCTAATTGAGGATGGATATAATAGTCTGAAATCACATGTTATACAACTAATAATGTTTGAGGCCTTTGTGGCACACTGTACTGATATATGTCATTAAACTTCACATGCACAATGGTTTTCCATCTCCTGCACTTAAAACAATGTCGATTTTCTTGCTTCATGCATATCATGTTCCATGGTTAAATTATGTTTATAACTTATTTTCAGAGACTGGTATGATTTTTCTTGTAGTTGTTTTGGCGTACTCAACATCCTGGTTATTTGTTGGAGGCAATTATGATATTAGAGTTTGGCCTGTCAATCAGAAGGTAAATTTTATCTGTAGTTTTTCTTACTTGTAATGCTATATATGTTATTTCAAGTGAGTTTATTTTAGCTATATAATGTAAGAATAAGAGATTGGGAAGGAGGGTGGAATTTTCTGTTTGTCAGCTTCGACATACATTTTTGTTAGGAAACTGTCAACCATTCTTTCAATCTAGATATAAGTTTCTGATTTTTGAAGCCAATATGA
Source organism: Cryptomeria japonica (assembly GCF_030272615.1). NCBI lineage: Eukaryota > Viridiplantae > Streptophyta > Pinopsida > Cupressales > Cupressaceae > Cryptomeria > Cryptomeria japonica. The sequence continues at coordinate 817,028,773 of NC_081411.1, read as the reverse complement.
ACAGTTTTTTTGGCTATCAAGGTGAACATATGGCATATGTTGTGCATCAAATAGACTATCTTAGCGATTTCAAAATGTTATACTGGCAACTAGGAAAGTTGATACTGCTCATGATCTTGGTTGCTTATTCTATATGTAACATGAGAAACCAAATTCTAAAAATTTCTATGCTATTCTGTATGTGGTGTGATATAAGAACTTAGAATTTCTGTTTTACATAATTGATTTGATGGTAACATTTTTTTTTCTGTACCAGACATATTTCACAATACAGGATTATGCTTGTTCATATGTACACATATTGGGCTGCTACTCACTCAGCATTTGAATGGTACATTAATAACTCCTTATGTTGCAGTGTGCTTTTATTGTTGATGCATTTTTTGCAGTCTTTATACAGCTTGCTGCTTTTATCAGGTATAAAAGTATGGAAATAAAAAACATTCTGCTGGAGTCAATGACACATCATATATTTCCTCAATTGCTGAGCTCTCCCCTCTGGTCTGAATCATATGAATTAATGAAGGAATATCTTAAGTTCCATGAAGATTACTTGAAAGAAGCAGCAGATCATACATTTCTGGTCTATCGTCATATCAATTACTCTAAGGTAGGTGTTGTCTTTTCAAGTGGAAGCATTCAGTGAAGTTCAGTTTCAGAATACTATATTCAGTGTGGATATTCTGAAATTAGAGCTTTAGTGTCTACTTCATATATTTCTCATACCAGAAGCCATTTTTCCAATATTGTCATATGATCTAGCATATTGATTTTTCCATAGTTACTTGGCTTTGACATTGTATATTCATGTTGGTCTATTCTTTTGTCTTCTTTAACTCGAACAGGGAAACATGAGGTCTAGTCTTACAAATAAAATAAACCTGTTATCCTTGTTCCAAGAGTGAGTTCCCATATTGCACTTGTTCTATACATTTTTTTTTTGTTAAACACATGTAGCTGGACGCAGTAATCTCTTTGAAACCATGTATGTTTTGTTGAGTGCCAGTTGATTCTTGCTTTGAGATCCTGAATGACTCAGTGAAGTGTCTAGATAGAAGTTTAAGTTGAATGCTGCTAATTTCTGAGAGAATGTCTAGATAGAAGTTCAAGTTGAATGCTGCTAATTTCTGAGAGAATTTTAAGTTGAATGTTGCTAATTTCTGAGAGAATGTTGTAAACCAAAGTTGCATGGACAAGGATACAGATACAGATACAAATATAGTATCAAATACGGATATGGCCATTCTTAAGACCCTTCATATGGACTGTCACAAGGTTCAAGTTTGAATTCATGTTTGACAACAACAAATTTTGAATGAAATTTTACAAGGAGAAAGATTTGGAAAAAAATTATGATTAAATTCGCCTTCAAATTTTTTGAAACATACAAGTGGTACATTTAAAAATTTAATTTAATATTTGTTAAATTTTATATGCATAGTAAATTATTATTTATAAAAGATAAATAATATTTTTATTTGATCGGTTAAAAGATAAATAATATTATTGGGAAAAAGATCATGATTTAATTTACTTCTATAAATTCAATTTTTTTTAAACATACAAGTAGTACATTTAAAAATTTAATTTAAACTTAAAAATTTATATACATAGTAAATTAAAATTTATAAAAGATAAATGATATTATATCAAATTTCAATAAATTATCATAAATTTAGAATATATTAAATTTATAAAAGTTTGTAAAAGTTTCTATAATAAATTTAAATATTTAAATTTGTCTATTTTAAAATAAAGCAAGTTAAATGTAATTTAATATTTGAATTCTTTGAATTTTATGTTACTAATTTAAAATCTATTTATAATATTAAATGTTAATTTATTAAATATTACTATTAAAAAATTACAAACGAAAATAAAATAATATTAAATGAAGTTTTTTGATAAAAATTCAATGTAATTAAAATAATAGTTCTAAACTCTATTAAAAAACTAAAATGCATATAGAAAATCTTATAAAAGACCCAATAAAAAATCGCTCTGACCATTTTGGTTTCTATCGATGAGGTAAGAGCAAACAATGAACAGAGTTGTTTCCACGTATACAAAACCTTAAAAGTATGATAGAATTTAACTCACCAAATTGAAAGCAGACTAAATAAATGAAAAACGTAAATAAAAAACACTAAATACTTCATGGAACGACTATCAACTAAGTCGTGCAAGTCTACAAACCTTTGGCAAGGGTCATGTTGTTTAGAACTTTGACCTTTGATATAACCTGCAATCGCTGTTGTGCAGATTGACTGTGACCTCTTCAAATCCAGATTGCTATTGTGTTTTGATCAACGATAGGAACTATTAATTAAAACATCTTATCAAAAGCCCTTGTAAAGTTGCATTTCGAAATATTTATATAAGTAAAATTGCTTGCTACTTTTCGTACAAAATTTCATGAATTTTATGTAGAAATTTTGGGTTCGCCAAATTTCAAACTTCATGGCTGAAATTCGGCAAACCTTGTGACTTAGCATATGGATACAGCAGGATACATATATACATATATATAAAACAGTTTTCTATGTTTAAATTTGTTTATTTGAATAATCTTATCTATAATCAACATAATATTATTTTATTTTTAATAATTCTTTGTGTGCTGATCCATAAGAAGTTGTGGACATGGGGTCCACTCCCATATATAAAATAATCATAAAAGCAAGAATTGCAGCCCACGAATAGGGGTGCATCCAAAAGATTCCCGATTGGGGATAATCACAAAAAAAGGGGCCATTCTAGACCAAATATAAAAAGTTGCCACTTCCAGTAACAAAACCTATACTAAGCTATATGCAAGCGATAATGCTTGCCACCACCGAAATTCTACCTTCCAGTGCATATGGCTGAGTTGGAATTATTTAGGTTCTATATTTTTCTCTTTCTTGGAAGACCTCAGTTATCTGATGTTGAGGATTTTGTTTCTTCCTTTCTACTTTTGCCCATCCATGATCTTTTGGATAGCAGCTCTCAAGTTTTGTACCTTCCTTGTTACCCATCACAATAGAATTATCCATTGGTTCTAGAGGGCTCATTAAAGCAGAATCCAACAGGTCGGGATTCTTGTGCATGATCTGGCAATTCACAGTTGAGCCATTGTTAGGGTGGACAACAAATGGAGATGAATGGCAAGCATCAGGTGGAGGGTAGCAAACCTTAGTTTTTTATGCAAAGAAAATTAAAAAAAACTATTTTTTTTTGTTTTTGTAAGCTTGTAATCATTGCAGCTGCAGAGAAAGACTAGCTGTTTTGGGGGGGGGGGGATGCCAAGGGGATGTCCCCTTGCCGTCTCAGGGACGAGGAAATGTCCCCAAATGGCTGGGGATGTTTCCCTGGATTTTCGGTTAAGCGGGGACGACAAGGGACGTCCCCTTGGCGTCTCCCCATCCCCGAAATGGTAGGGGACAGGGACATCGGGGTTTGGATCAGGGGATGCATTCCCAAGTAACAGAGGAAATTATTAAATTATATTAAAAAAATGGCATCTCCCTGTAGCAGTAGCGGTACCAATCTCCATATTTTTAAGTGCCCCCGTCTCCTAGTAACTTTGTAGGGCATCGAGGAAAGTCAAGTTTGCCTTTCGTTTTGTCAAATTTGTCATTTTTTTTAGATCTGCAAGGGTTTCAAGTAGGGTTTAAAGTTGCCAGATCAAGGAGGGAGCTGAATTTTCAGAGCACTTTGGGTCAATTCTGATGCTGCCATTGTGTCTACAATTCCCCAAAACCTAAGTATCAACTATCAAATCATTGAATTTTGAGACTTTAGTTTGGGGGCATCAGAGGTTTTTTCGTCTATTGACAAAATTTGTACAACCTCACAGATCTGTACTTGGCCATATCGTATAGTCAGGTGGTGATGGCAAAAATTCCTCTGGTTTGTCAAAAATTGGCATATATCTTATCTTTAGTGGCATATTGTTGGTGTCATAATGCAGATTTGCCATTTGTCAGTGGTCGGTCAGATGGTCTTTTCATAGGTACAAGAAACGTGGTTTTAAAATTGTTTACAAATATTTTTTTTGGTTCAATGTTTTTTTGGTTCGCTTGCCCAAGCGATTCACCAACCATGTGGTTCCGTGGGTAATCGTGAGCTTATAGCCTTGGGTAGAACAACCTCCTGCTTGCTGCCCCGCCCTAGTGGTGTTGTCACCGCTAGTGGTGGGGTTCCTTTTTGCCCCACCAATGGACAGTCCTTTGAGGTTTATATACCTGGGAAATGGATATGCATATGGGGGTATATACTTGGGAAATGGATGCCCTTGAGCAATCTTATATTCGAGGTGGCCATGTGTGCGATGACTTATATTTATATAGGCAAATCATGAGTGGGTGCAGCTTCGAGAAGTAGGGAAAAGGGTTTTGTACATGTTCTTTCCACATGATTGTACATGTCATCACACTTTGGCCTACATGGATCTTTTCTATGGAGGTCTATGTTCTCCGTTGGTGCTTGGCAACAAAACTTGACTAATATTTGGCTCCAACATTCTCTCCCTGTCCCATTAAATGTGGGCCTTGGTTGAGGGAAATTGTTTAAAGTGGAGATTGGCTTGTTTGTTTGGTTGCACCACTCCAAGTGCATAGGGGGGATATGCCTAGGAAATGGATGTTTTTGAGTGGCCTTATAATAGAGGTGGCCGTGTGTGCAATGCATTCCATGTAGACTTGCTTTTCGTGAGTAGAAGGGCTTTGAGATGTAGGGTGAAGGGCTCAGCATGAGAGTTTCTTCCTAGGTGCCAATCAACTAAAGCTTCATCTTGCTACTTTGCGGTTGACGCTGATGGTTTCCTCATGCAAGGCTTTGAGCATTTCACAATTTTTTTACTTTTCTCTCAAGTTGTGGATGGATTGTTTGGTTTCAAGGAGGAATGCATGCTCCCTTTTTGGTATCCCATGTTGGGGTTTTGCACGTAGACTCCATCAGCCTTGTGGTGGCTTGTTCATGGCAAGTAGCTACTTGGTCAATCTTGGTAGTTGTCATACTGCTTGTCTCAAAGATTAAGACATGCATGTCCATGTATGAACTATTTTAGACTATGAAATTGTGGATGGCTCATTAAATCTGTTATAGTCTCTTTGATGGTACTTTGCTACTCGGATAAGCGTACTAATTCTAGAGCTTATATGTGCACCAAATCTTGATCACGACAGGGATGCATTATGCATTTTTAAGATAAAAGGCTAATGTGGGCTTGCCTGCTGCTTTGGTTATTCATGATAATGAGACGGATTGCACAGTCTCTCTGCTTTGTCAACTTTCGATGGCAGGGTAGAGGTCTACCATGGAAGTGATTGGTGATAGAGAACCAGGGTTTTATTTCGGAGGAGTGTGAGAAATGATGACCTCATCCAAGGAAGGCAATAGGCATGCAAATGACCCATTGGGCTGATCGAGTTTGGTAATTGGAATGAGTATAATCTAAATCCCATAACAAAGATCCATTAGAGAGGAAGTTTGGTGCCAGCAACTGTGGTAATTCCAGCATCAATAGTGTATATTTAAGTTGTGGCTGTTAAAAAGCCCGTAGTTGAACTTTTGGTGTCATGGTTGGTCTGCCTACTTTGTGTGCATTGGCCCTCATGTTCCTACTTCTGACAACATATTTCTGGCCTTAATTGGCCTAGTTGTGTTTTCAGTGCTGTTACTTTGAAAAATTTAGAGTGCTCAAAGCAAGCCTACACTTTGAATACATTAGCACAGAATAATGTTATAGGAGTTTGGACTTGTAATGTTGGCCTTTGGGACTGGAGTAATGGCTAATAGGAACTGTCGGGGGCATTCTTATTTGATTGTCAGAGGTGAAATTCTTAGATTTATGGCAGTCACTCTCAGCAGTAGAGAGGCTGAATGGATTTCTGCCAATTGCAAGCAAAGAAAACATATAAGCGTCTTAGATAGCACACTGTACGAAACTTTTGCAATGACACAACATCACCCCATGCATTGACTTATTATTTATAGTTAACACATTGGCATCAGGCATACCAACATTGAAAGTCACACAGATAACACAGAGAGTGGGGGGATGCGGGGTAAATCAGTGTTATAAATTTTTCAATATTTGTAGCAAACTCAGAAATTTTTAAACAGAGAGATATGAAGATAAACACACAACGCACAACAAGAACACATAATATTTCATGTGGAAAACCCTTTCGGGTAAAAAACCACAGTTCAAAGATCCTTCTATTTCATAAAAGGGCACCAACCCAACAGGCTACAACCCAGAATACAAACTGAGCACCAACTCAGTGAAAATGAGACACCAATCGCTGAACAGCTAAAATTCTTGAGACAGGCTCCAACCTCTGTGAGAGCTCCAACTCTCATATACTGAGAAATATTAAAAAGAACAGATTCTGACCCACACTAGAAAGATAAGCATCAAATTCTTTTCATGTCTTCAAGAACAGTGCTACTTCCTGAGAAACTGTTCACAACTATCAATAACAGCAAGCCCAGATTTTTTGATTTGACACTGCCGAATGATAACTTCAAAGCACAACACTCCTTTCAAAAACAAAAGGCATAACTCTTCACTTATCGACTTAGATCAAATTCAATTTAAACTTTGAACCATCACTCCAGTAAAGAATATTTTGATCCATCTCAGATTATAACTTCTCCATCACACCCGATCAAGTCACCACGCCCAGAAATTTTCATTACTCTTCCATCTCAGTACCCTTCAACATCTTTACACCCTCAAGAACACAAGTATACGTCTACAGTCAGTGACTTCAAAAATCGGAAATTGCACACCTAAAAAAAAGGCGTTGACCCCTCCTCTGTTTTTATATCTCCTTAGCAGCAGTACCTGAAAAGCTGTTCAAGAGCCGTACACTCCAATTGAAGCAGCACGGTATATTTTTTTCACTCAAAACTGATCTCATACTCCTTCCAGCAGACCCGATAATCATTATCCTGCCGTTACACCTTAATTAGTGCCACAGCTCAAATTTTTATAGGGTCGCCATGCACAAAAATGTCCTTCCATGGCTCCAAAATAATTCAGAAATCCAAAACAGCATTCATCGAAAGTTTTTTTGTATATTTGATAAAATTAGAAGCCGTTATTTTTGTTCTTCCACTAAGTCACCTTACAAAAATTAAAGTCCAGCCTGCAGGTGGCCTCCAGAATCTGGCGGCACAAACCTCCCCTCCATTTATAATGCACTTAATTTTTTTTTTTTTGCATTTCTTAGAATCGTATCATCTTTTAATGATCTCCAGAATCTGACGGCGACTCCAGAAGAAAATTGATTATCGGCAGCTGGAATAAAACGTCCCATGCACAGCCACACAGCTCCAAAGATTAAGCCAAAATATTAAGAGGGCGTTACAAAGTCGTGAAGCTGCCATATGAAATCTGGAATCTCTTCATTAAGAATAAAATCATGGTACTTCAGGTCGTGGGCATGCATATCAAACATTTAAAAACTTTCGGTTACTAACTCCCTTAATGGAGAATTAGAGACCATATACAGAAGCCTCGAACAAAATTCCAAAATCGTGGCCTGAGCTGCATTAATATTCAAACATGGCATCATACACCTAAGATAGCGTCTCTTCCATGAATAAGATTTGAAAAGAATTGACTTAAAAGGAATGGGCCCCACAACATGCTTAAGTGGCAACAAGGAATATTCAACATATGACTTGTCAGAAAAAATCTGATGTGGAAGTTGATAAGGGACAACAAAGCATCCACTAGGCAAAAGCATACACACAGTTATCTTAAGCAACTGAGCTAGCAGCTTAAGCTGCTCAACCAGCTTAAACGAAACAAAATATATACTTAGCATATTTACAGACACAGACATCAATGACAAAAAAAAAAGTTCAACAAACATCACCACAACTCATGTTGTGCATGCATCACAATGGTATTTGTGATTGACTGTAGTGAAGTGTTACAAAATCTGATCTACCTTGTTGGAAGTCCTATTTGAGTAATCTGAACTAACATTCAAAATTCTTGCTAAATCTTTCTTTGTATTGACCTCTGAGTAAATCATTCTAGAAAGGAGTCAAAAGAGCCAAACAAATAGTATCAGTGACAAAAACATTTCTTACAGTAATGCAAAAGATTTTTTCAAAATATACTGTACCTTGATTGCAATCATAGATATGTTGGATGAAGTGTTTCCTTTTACTAAAAAAACCATCTATCATAGAGATTGCCAATTATCATAGAGATTCATCTGTACAGTAAACAGAAATAAACTGATGTAAGTGGCAGATGAAGATTAATTCACTTAGTCCTTATACCAGCAGCTTTTATCATGCATGTTAGATGAAGCATAGTATGTAACAATTGTAATAGAAATTAAAATTTCTATGCTAAGCAGAAATGAATGGGTGTATCCAACTGATAAGGATTAATTCATGTGCGTTCTTTATGGCAGCATGTTTTATTGTAAATAGTAGTTTGATATTGGGAGCATATCATTTGCATTTCTTCATAAATCTCCTTCATCCTAATATTTCTTATACAAGCTCATTTACAGTCTCCAAGCATTTCTAAAGTTGTGTTAATTAGTGCCTCTAATGCATTTCCTGTTCCGGGACCATAACTGTAGGTATGATTAATTCTTGTTGAGTGCCTGTTAACTTTTTTTGCCAGTTTTAGGGTCTGTAGCAATTTGGGAAAAATCTTTTGTATGGCAAAATATTTCTATAAAAGTGTAATAAAGAGCCAATAAGAGAATACTATTGACTAAAATTTCTGTCCTACAGTAATCTAAAAGATTTTGTAAAAAAAGAAAAATTGTACATCGATTGCAACCTTAGACATATTGAATAGTGTTTCCTTTTTGCTAAAATGCCTAAACATTATCAAAACCTTGAGATTAAGATGCTAAAAATCTTAGTGATTAATTTTTATGCTTAAAAACAGCTGAGGTAAGCGGCACATAGAGTTTAACTCAAGTGTTCCTTATAGGAGCATATCATGGATGCTAGATGATCCTGAGAATATATTTTGTGACAATTGTCATAGAGAGAAAAAATTATTTGCCAAGCAGGAATGAATTGGTGTAATTAACGGTCATGGATTGATTCATGTGTGTTCTTCATCACATCATGTTTTATTGTAAGTAGTAGTTTGATTTTGAGAGCATCTCATTTTTTGTTTGTGAGCAGCTTGCTGACTTGGAGTCAAAGCCAGCCAGAGAGTTGCTTTTTCAATAACTCGTTGAGATTTTGGCTAGAGTTTTTGCTGCGTACTCTGAAAAAACCATAGCTATGAGACTTGGACTCGCCTTTGACTCGGCAACCTGATTTTGGACTCGGACTTGTGACATAAACTCGGCAAATTTGAAAACTTGTTTCATGCATCGCTTAATAAATAAAAGATAAATTAAATAATCCTTAAAAGACAATAACATCATCAAATAGAAGCCAATTTGATCACATACACTAGTATACATCGATCGCATAAGTATAAACGCAAATTGTAGCTAAAGGAAATAATACACATATACAAAACTCATGGAATATGAAATCCATTGCATCGAAACAAATATTAAAACTAAAATTACAAGAATATGGCTCAAAGGAGGTTGCATTGCTCATCCTAACATCACGAAAAGTCATGCATTGGCGTCTAAGATGGGTCTTTGATGATGATGTAGCCATGATATTTTCTTGTGTCTCAATGATTGGTGTGTATATTCAAGTGAGGAATTTATTAGTAATTTGTTTTTGAAGCCTTCATGTAATGTCCCCTTTCTAGCATTCATAGCATAATGTTGTCGTTAGCCTATTTCCCCATTGTTTCAACTGTGCCAACTTCTTAAAATGTAGTTCTGGATCCTTCCTATCAAATCTCTCTATCAATCGTTTTGTAAACTCAACATAGGAAGTGATTTGATCATGTCCCATAGTCACCATGCCATGGTGCCACCACTCATGTGCAACTCCATCAAGGTGTATAGCTGCATATTTAATGGCTTCTTCTTCAGGCATGCGATTAAGATGAAGGTAAGTATCCACCTTTTTGAACCCAGGCTCGTGCTGTAGTCTTCTCGGAAGCATCAAAATACGGTAGAGACAATTTCCTTACTTTCTTCCATAACTCGAAATTTTGGTTATTGTCTCCCGCATGAAGCATGTGTTGTAGAGATATAGCTGCCTGAAAACTCGGGTCCTCCACTCTCCCAATCTCGTCTGAATTGATCCTGTATGTCAGTGATCTGAGGCTCATTCACAGGCTGTGCTGGTGCCCTAGGTGGGAAGGTAGGTAGAAGAGGTCTAGAGCTCACTATTCAAGTGGGCTGAGCTACATGTCCAAAGTTTTCGTCCACATTTCCTCCATTGTTACCCCCATTTCCTTTTTGTCCACCATTATTACCCCCATTGTTTACACCTGTATGTCCATTATTACCTCCATTTTGATCATTATCCAGCATTGTTTCTGCCACCCATATTATTCACATTAATACCCATCTAGCGGGCTATCATCTGTGTTAGTAAGTCCAAATGCTGATTCTGTCGTTGTGCTCTTTGCTCTGCTAACTGCTGTCCCTGAACTAGTGTGTCCAATAACTGTAAAAATTTCTCCTCACCAGGGTCCCTTCTTTCACTCGTATTATTAATATTCTGATCCTTTGCAGCTCTTTGTTCCTCTTGTCCGGTATTAAGCAAAGTCCTGTTTTTCCATGTGTTGTAATGATGCGATAATGGTTGTACACTCCAATCAGTCATCACCGTTTGTTCATGTTCAACCCCTTTAGGATGGCAGGATTTTCTGCTTTGATACCACTGTAATGAATGCCCAAATATTTTTTTTGAAAGTACCTAACTGCTGTATGAAGGTTCAATGTTTGTGTTTTTTCTTATTTGTTTGTTTGAACTTCTCACATGCCATTCATGATATAATAATGCGAAATGGAATATAACAATTTGCTAGAAAGCATATAAATAACTCACTAAGTAGCAGCATTCAATCCTCCAATAACCTGATTTTTATTATTGATATTTCAAGAGCAGATTACAAACATATATAACAGATTTTAAAAGTGATTTCAGACCTGGGAATTGAGGCATAATAGCAACATATCAAACTTCACAAAGCCCACACACAGCAATAAGTGCAACTCTTAATTCCCTTTGATCCCGGACCTCTTATAACTTTGAATCTTGGTGGCATTGTAGCAAAATCAATATTCACGGATACTGTAGCAAAATCACTATTCACGGCTACTATAGTGAACCACTATTCACGGCTACTGTGGCAAAATCACTATTCACGGCTAATGTAGCAAAATCACCATTCATGACCACTAGCAAAACACTATTCACGGCTACTGTAGCAATAGGTACCAACTTCTGATCTGCATTTCAAACCCTTGTAAAAACTCTATGCAAACTCGCCAATGAAGCCCATTGTGTTTCTTGGATGAAAACACCCCATAATCCTCCTGACTTTGTCTTCCAACAGCAAAGAGAATGCTGGCAAAGAGGGATTTCGTCCTCGAAGCCCATTAAATCAGATTTTCAAGAAATCCAACAGCATAATATTAATCATATCCAAGCATGCTAAATGGAAGCTCGTCCCTCTCTTTTATAATGTTCTCACAAGAGCCCATTCCTTCGTTTTGTCAATGTGGGATAAACATAACTCCCTTTATGTAACTTATATCTCTGATGTATTATAAATTAAAGGGGACTCTTATATTTAAATATTTCCCACAATCTATAGTCTATGCATTAATAAAGTTTTATATTTAAATTTAACTTTATAAAATAGCTTTATTAATGCACAATAAATCTTATCAATGATAAAAAATTCTTCTTGTCGATTTTAAACAATTACCATCGACATGCCACTACCAGTGGATGTCCAGCCATGTCTAGAATGACCTCCTATAAATAGTAAGTATGTCCAAAACTGCCTCAAAACTGCTCAAAAAGATCTGCAACTAAAATTGTCTAGGCCAAACGGTCTCTAAGTCCCATTAATGTCCTGGTTAGCCTACGGGACCATGCGGAAATACACTAACGACAACATTATGCTATGAATACTAGAAACGGGACATTACACTTCAATATTGTATATTTGTTGACAAGCTCATTAACAAAGAGGAGTGGCTAAGTAAAAAGATAAATGGTTATGTTCTATTTTGATTTCAGCTAGGATACCAATAGATGGGATTCTTCTATTAGTTGTCTGTGGAAGGCTGATTGATATATTTTGCATGATGAAAACGATATTTCTTGCCAACTAAGACTTAACTTGCTTTCAGTAGTACAAGGACTGTAGCATGCCAACTTTGTCTATAGTGGTCCTTGCATACTGAATAAGTTGTCTGATATATGAAACAAGATAATCCTTGATTGTGGCTTTGACTATGAATATGCAGAGATTTGTAACAAGGGATATGTATTATGTAGATTTTTATGATCATAATACATCATTGGCTTATTACTTGCTTAGGCTTAATAGTTTGATGGGGTTTTGGGGGCAATAGCAAAATTAGGTCGAGTAGCACCCTTCGCGGGGGGTCTGGGTCTGGGTCTGTGAGAGAGAGAGAGAGAGAGAGAGAGAGAGAGAGAGAGAGAGAGAGAGAGAGAGAGAATGTTGATAGGAGCTTTTTGATTACTGAAATATGACTAACTGAAAATTTATAAGATTTTCTAAAACCTAGAATGAAACCTAGAATCTGCATCATAACTCCTACAGATTTGAAACCACTCTAAAAAATGTTGCCAATATATACATGAAATATAACTTAAAGTATAAGACCTATACTTAAATGTTATATTTCATGTATATATTCTGATGTAGAGAATGAGACTGACTTGAAGACAATAATGGCAAGTTAAATATTATATTTCATGTATATAGTTTGGGGGCATATGAAAAACATTGAAGTTCTGCGAGTTAGAAAAAAAATCTAAAATGGCCGAGTCTTAGGCCTATACTCGCCTAGACTCTGAGAGTCTGGGTGAGTCTACAGCCTCGGCAAATCTGGGAAAGACTCGGTCAAGTCTGAGTTCCGGGCCCCCAAACTTGGCAAGCTTGACTTGCCTCAAACTCACCAAGTTTTGGCAAGTCTAGGTGAGTCTCATTACACTGACTCATGCAGCAAAAACTCTTGAGCAAGCAGAAAATCATTTTTTTCTTTTTGAAAGAAGTTTTTATCATTTTCTTTTTTAAAAATTGTGGATTTAAATAATTTTTCAACAATTTTCGTAGCTATGCAAGAATTAAATTCATATCTTATGCTTTTTAACACTATTTTGCATGTTATTTAATGCTTGTCTATGGATTTATTAATATTTTTACTGTGCTAAGTTTTTGAAGCATGGTTGGTGTTTTATCTTTCTTCAATCCTCTTCACATTGATAGTTTTTTTCATGTTGATTTGCAAATTTCAAAGCATTTCTAAATCTGTTTTCTTTTAGGTTTACAATCTTTAGTATCAACCATATTTCATTAAAAGCATCAGTGCAATACGTTCCTAGTTAAAACTTGGCCTTTCTGTATAGAACCCAAGCTTATATTGGTTTAACTTTTAATTTCAAGAGAATATTCTTAGGTTGCCTCTTAGAGAGAAGCTGTTCCATATGAAGTAGGTGCTGTTACTTGTATCCTTCTAACATTAAAAAAGATCCCTTCTGTCTGTTTTCATATTTACGCTTTTTGACTATCCACCTTCATACATGGTTTACTGAATATGGGTATTGATACAGGTTCTTGAGTTTGTGAAATTCCGTGAGCGAATGCAGAATTCATATAACTATTTGCTTGTGAGAATAGAACAAACAATCTTACAGCTGAAAGAGAAAGCAGATAAGTTTAAAGAAGTAGAGGTTGGTCTGAGCCATTTCTTCAATTTTATTTGTCATTATTAACTATGTGGCTGTTTTCTAATTTTTAGTTTGTTGCAGAATATCTTGATGAAATTGAATTCGGGAATGGAAGTGCTTCAGTGGTCTGAAGAAAAATGCCTTGATTCTCTTTCGTTTAATGGAGACTGGAAAACACGTCCTTGGTGGTCACCAGCTCCAGATGAATGTTATCTTTCAGGTTTATGTGATGATGCAATTTGGTTGCATTCTTTTCTAGCTGTTTTTGCTGTACCTTTTTTTAATCTTTTGATTTTATGTTTAGTGAGGATTAACAACCTAAGGAAAGGAAATTGACATCAACAATTATGATGCTAAATGACTTTTTTCATCTAACATGAGATTTGAAGGCTGATGTTTCTGTTGTCAATCCTTCTCTAAGTTCAACCATTAGCTACATGTCTGTTACATTATTAATTCACATACTATCTTTCAACTTTGAGGGCAAGTACAGTGTTTACTATTATATTTTACATATAAATAGTGAATCCTCTGAATGAATGTTTAATCTGTTGTACAGGTCCTTTTGAAGGGGAAGCCAGTCATCAGAAAAATGACTTGGTAAGAATGTAGGCACCTTTAGTTGCAATCAGTTTCTTTAGTTCAATGCAATCATAATTTTTTTATAAACTCAGCTTCTGTTGAAGGGCTACAATACGCTTCTTCATGAGATTTATTGTTGATATTTTAGGCTAGCAAATTTCTATATTCAAAATATTTTAAAATCATTATAAATTCACATATTTTAGTCATACCATTGGTCTTCTATTGAGCATCAGGTTCAATGGGAATACCCTGTCCTATAAAATCTGGAAATTTGATGACTTGCTTAAAGAGGCATAGAGCATGTATCCTTTGCCAAAACAAATAATTTCTGAATACAATGTGCTTAGCAACATCTATTTAAAGACAATTCAACTCTTCCATGCAGAATCAGGAACTATCTGCATGAGCAGCTGTCTTCCATCTTGCCTTTAAATTAACATTTATAGCAGACAAGTTTATCTTATTCTGTAACCTTCAAACTATCTCAAGGGAGAGGGATAATGGATAAGCCAACTGATTGACCTGCAGGCATACCTGGAACGTTTTAGAAGATCATGCAATCTGAAGTAGGATCATCTGGAAATGGAGAATTATGTGAATCTCCAAAAAGCCCCCAAATCTTGGTCTAAACTGTCCATTGGCATCTGATTCCTGAAATCTGATTATAGGTTTTGCTGAAGATGCTTGCACTGGAACTACAACCAATTAAACCTATGATATGATCATTCTTATTATACCAACGTAAATGTCTTATTGATTACTTTCTCTGACACCAAAGGCATAACATGTCAGATATGTCATTCTTAATGATTCTTCTTTTGACAGCCAAGTCTTCGCAAGGTATTGACCTTGCTGTAATTTTTTCCAAAGAACTTGGTTTTAAATAGGCATGACATCTATTTATCATAACTTTAGGCTTATTTGGTCCACGTAGAAGAGCAACATAGTACTTGCAGATGAGATCTAAGGGCATTGTTTGAGTTTCTGTGAAGTGTATGCATGGATATTATAGAGTATTAGGGCTGTCTTAGCTGAAAATCTTGTCACAGTAAGAAGTTTTTTTAATACTTCTGAGAATCCAAGGTGACTTTATAATAAAGTCACCGTAGTGACTTAATGGTGTGTAGCTATTATTAATATTTAGAATCTTGGACAAAGAGTTGGACAAATTATTTACTGTTGGTTACATCTCTCAAATTCTATAGGACGAGATGAACCTTTTTGTAATTCTCACTATAGTATTTTATTATAATATAGTGCTATATTTGTTTATGTTTATTTTTCATTTGTTAATATGGTATCAAAGTGAAGGTCTTAGCCCAATCACATCATGTGCAAGGAAGGAAATCACTGTCATGGGTTTGAAGGAGATGCAGAATAAGTATGCGAGTGCTAACTCATGACTTATGTCTTGAAACCTGGTGTCTTTTGCATCTTTTATTTGTAATGCCCTCTCCTTGCGCCTAGTCAGCATTGGAGTTCCAATAGCCTATTCTGAGTCCCTTTAGGTTATGTGGTCATGGTTAAGGGACTTTTGTGCTCTGGTTGAGATTGTGCAGTGGTTTCTTGAGCTTTCTCATTCTAGCAGAGTTGCTTTCTTTAGCAGGGAGCTACTTTGGGTGTTTACTAAATATAGAAGTCAGTGGGCCACCAGTCCTTCAGTTAGTGAAGAGTTTCTATTCATATCATTGGTAAGTTAAAAGGCTTTAGAGAAATATTTGTTTTATTGGCCTTATTAATCTTTAAAATGTTGCCTTTTAAGTCTCTCGGAAAATACCCCCATGTCCTAGTGAGATAATGTTGTTTTAAAAGGGGGGTCAATGTATTTCATGACTAAAGGCAAATATTATGCCTTATAGGCTGGATGCCTAGTTGAGAGGGAAAAGTTTATTAAAAAAAAATGTAATTTATTTCAAAGAGAAAGGGACACACCCATGTGAGGGAATAAAGTGATTTTCAAAAAAAGAAAAAAAAAAGATTAAATGGAGGGAAACCCTAAAGGTGCACTAACTCTCCCTCTCATTCTTTTAAAAATGTCAATGAGCTCTCATTTTGAACATCTTGATTTTGGCAACCTAAGGAAGTGCTGCTGGAGTGTTTCCAGGAAGGACAATCTGTTGGTTTGAGGATGAAAACCCTCAGCTGGGACACTTGTTTCAGTGGTGGAAGACCCACTCAGACTGGTTACTGTTAGAAGATCGAAGTTTCCATTATTTTGGTGAGTGTTTTGGGGTGTGAAGTTGAAGATTTACATGGTGTTTTAAGTTGGGATTGCAGGTTATCAGTGTGGTGTGTGTTTTTGTGGTGTGGTGTGAGTCTGGATGGATAGTTTTGACTTCTTCAGTGTGCTGGCGTGGATTTTAGGAAATCTGGAATCTTTTGTGGTGTGGCTGAAGCTTTTTACCTATTCATAACTCCCGGAGGTCTGTGGATATCATTCTGGGTATTGGTCGGTTGTTTTCCTTACAGCCAAGCGCTTCATTTCAAGCTATTATTTGCTGTATTTGCTGGAGATCTGATTTCTAAGAGGAATTTGCCCCTAGGGCAGGCTGTATAGCTCCATCTTGGCATGAGGACATTATAAAGGGGCTCAATCTGCAGTCACAGAAGTCTGAAACCGTCTATTAAAGTGCCCAGTTCTGCAGATTGGATGTTTGCATGCTGGAGCAGATTCGGTGAGGTAAAGAAGCCTAAGAACAATCTATCAAAGTATCCTGTTAAGTGTTGGTGTTCAGTTTGGCCACTGTATACTTCTGAGCATTACTCTCATGACTGTACCAACATTCTCGGGTCTGGAAATATTGTCCTAATGTTCTGATTCCATACTGCTGTTAATTTGGATTAAAATGACGAGTTTCAAGTGAAATGATTGAATATGTGTTATGCTCTTTTATTGCTGTATTGTGTTCAATGCCTATACAAACATGATGCAAACAAATTGAAACCAACCATCAACGAAACGATAAACTGGAAAGCAAACACACAGCAAGTCAACTTGACATTTTCAACAAAGAAAAAAAAAATCAAAAAAAATCAGGGGTATTTATTAGACTACTACACATTCACAGGCCTCTTAATGTGGTCATATGGCCATTTTCTTCCACAAGCACTGACTAACAAATCTTTGATCACAAGAAATTGTGTTAGTTTTCTAGTTGTGTGGGCAAGGTTTTTAACAGTTGTGGTTGTTGGGTTTATGAGTGACCATTACCAATTGAAGGATGTTGCAAGGTCTAAACATTAGGAGGTCATTTAAGGTCTTGTCTAGTCAAGGGGCCATTAAAATAATGGTGAGATCATGCAAGTAAAAAAAGAAGTTCGTGGATATGCAGAGTTTGCTGCTTCAAAACCCTCACTATAGGTCTTGCCAATAATTCACTGGATTGGTAGAGTAGATTAAGGTAGTGTGTTTCACATGGGCTCTAAAAACCATAGATGGATTCTTGTCAATCAAGTGTCTCCTTGCAGCAACACAAGTAATTACATCCATAATAAATAAACCACATGTGGTGGTCCTATATCCATGATCACTTCGTCAAACAATAAAATAGTGTAGCTATAGATTTGATCCTATTTGATGCATGTACAAGTTTCAGAAAGATCATGCCAATATCACAAGAGTCAAGGAAGTTGATGAGAGTTTGGTTCTGTCTATCCATCCAGCAGTTTGACATTATAGTGCATTTAGTGTTTGTCCATTTAAATGAAGGTTCGTTAACAACGCACTTAACATCTTGTATTGCATCGTTGATAGTATCAGCTCTCACTATCTCATACATCAGAGCTTTGAATGCAAGACCTATAGTTGCAATAGCATACACTATACTCTGGCGATATGGAATCATAGGCTAGAGTGGAACCAAAAATTCACAATTGCCTTTTTCATCCTTTCTTGAATGTTTTTCCTCCATTCTATACTCTCCAAAGTGCTTTGCAATCTTAGTTAAGTATGAGGTTCAAAGAAAGGATAAATTTTTTTTTCACCTATGTTTGGGCTGTGTGTTGTTGAAGTGTTGATTGAAACTCCTTGAAATACTGTTGTGTTGGTTTTGCCTCATGTAAAGGATTGCCCCTACCATTTACTGAATTAGAATCCTCCACTTATGTCCCAGTTCTTGTCTTATTAGCCTTGCCATAAGAAATTACTTGAAGGTCCTAGTGTCCTTGATATGTGATGTTTTTAGGGCACTTTTGGCAAGGAATGATGTCAATTCTTGGTTCCTCGGCAAATGCCATTTGAGGATATATATGTCTCCATTAACATCACAATCCCAAAAATTGCATTTGAATTTCTTTGTACCTAAGATTGACATGCAATATGCTCACACCAAGTCTCACACGTGACAATATTAATAAATTTCTAAAATAAATAAATTGAATTCAGTCTTTCATGTTTCAAGGTTATAACTTTTTCCTTTTCACTACCAAAAGAAGTCCTTATTGCACTAACTTTGTCAAGAATCATTGTTTTCTTCATCTATGTTTGGGCTGCATGCTGTAGAAGTGTCAATTCAAACTCGAAAGATTATTGTGTTGGTTTTGCATCATGCAATGGATTGCCCCTACCATAGTTGCAAAAATCTAAGAGTAGTTGCGAGGCAGAACCAATTGTGAGTAACTCGTCGGAAAGCTCGCTATAAGGTTTTAACTCGTGATTTTGGCATGAAAAATCATCAAAAACTAGCAATTTTTGCATGAAATCCTATCAAAAACTTGCTGAAATTGGTATAAAACTTTTTTTTCAGAACATTAAAAAGTTAATGCGATTCAAATACTTTTGAGATGTGATTGAGGATGGCTGCGGTGACTTAGGGCACACAACAAAAGCACGATAACATAGGTCTTTTTGTTTGCCTTTGAACTGATCGGCCGTTGCATGAATATGACAAATTTTACTGTGGTGGATTCCTATTCCTTTCAATTAGAGTATTATCTTTTTCAATTGGGCAGGTTGCATGGGAAAGTTTTACTATGGTGGATTCCTATTTTATGCAACCTGCCAATTGGAAAAGATAATAGGAATCAACAACGGTTTAACTCATTAGCATCAAACAATGACATGGAAAATGGTTCCTGATTACAGCATCTTAAAAAAAAAAATATTCATCACATTTTGATGGAAAAATGTGGATAGAACTTTAGAAGTTAATCACCAAATTTTTATTGATATTGAAACTGAAGTTCATACGTATCCAAAGGTTGAACTTGTTTTTTGGTCTGTGATATATATTAAACCATAATTTTGATTTATATATGATGGAAATTACTAATATGGTCTACAAATTTATTAACATGTGCGTTTTTGGAGAATATCTTAAAAAATTTCTGGGCTCACTGAGTTCAAGTTTTTCAACTATGGTCCCTATACATGGTACATATACATATAGTACTTGAAAAATTAGTTTTTAAAAGATAGAGATGTATAACATAATATCAAATATAGACATTGGAACGATAATTTTCAAAATTTTTCATTTCACAATCATCTTAATCACGATCCAATGTTCATCAATAACACTAAAAGTAGAGTCTAATGACTAATAATCATTCCCAAGCTCCTCGCCAAATTCCTCAATGTCCTCATCACTCGAACTGCTGGACCCCACATTCTCAAGCTCATCTATACCAATACCAACAGCCTTGTCTTTGTAGCATCATCATCAATCTGTTCTGGCTCTTCTAGCTCTACTTCCCATCTGTCTGCTGGACTCTCCTTGTACGTAGATGTGTTGCGGTCAATGAGACGCAACACACTTTGTACCACCACAAGCTTCTCTGCCCTCCTAGAAGTAAGCCTGTTCCTCTTAATGGAGTGGATGAAGCTGTAAGTAGACCAATTTCTCTTAGCAGCAGAAGAACTAGAAAACTGGGATAGCAAACGAATGGCTAGAGTAGTTATCAAAGATTTAGGTCCATGCATGGTGCATCACAACTTGGGGTCCTCTTGTGACATAATCTCGAGATCTATCTTTGCTGCCTTTGAATATCCCCATAGAGGCAAATTTTGTCCAGTCAGTACGGATTTGGCTAGACTCAGTATAAATCTGGATAGCCTCAGTAAGAACATACAATTTGTCAACTGCATTAATGAATCCGTCTTTAACCTTAGGATCCTCTATAGGTGTAATTTTGCTTGGCCTTTACTTCGGGTTCAATGCATAGGCAACCATGTGCAAGGGAGTGTTAAGCTTCTCCCATCTACGATGAATGATTGGCTGAATATGCTCATTGTAGAATTGCAATGTAGGGTCCTCTCGCACAACAAACTTCATTTGAACAAGTATAGAATCAATGCACTCATACACCTCTCCAAGGGAAGGTGCATTAGAATCCCCAAATCTAATAACTGTGAAGGCTGGAGCAATGATGGAGACAATATATTTGGCATCAGCCCAAAAAAGATCATTCTTCACCACCTCGTTCACCCTCAACACCTGTCGTATCTTCGACTCAGGCCACCTATTCCATTTTGCTGTCATAACCATTAGTTGCAATGGCTCTTGCAACTCAAGCATCCTCTCCAAGAGAATAAAGTATGATGCATACAGAGTCTCTACAGGTTTTAGGAATTCCTTCTTGGAGGTCCTAAAGAGTGCATGTGAAGTATGGTGGTTGCAGATAAACATCTGCACATCTCTAGCATCATTGACAACAGATTTGATCCACTAGATTTTACCCATGTCCTTGAGTGCATTATTCATGGCATGCACATAATGAGTCCACCAAATATGTCTATAGGCTGCCTCAATCATCTTCCTGTTGCTCGACACACATGGCTTGCATCTGTCACTACTTGCACCAGAGTTTGTGGCCCAACCTCCTCTATAGCATCCTTGACGATCTGGAACTGAAAATGAGCATCCTTGCTATGCCCTGAACAATCAATAGCCCTAAGGAAATAAGGGCTGGCTGTAGATGTAACCATGATATTGATGAGTGGACGATGACTAATGTCTGTCCACCCATCGATGACTATGTTGCAACCAGTTGTGAGCCAGGTTCTCTTCATCTTCTCCATCAAAATATTAATCTTGGAATAGTTTTGATCCAAGATTGTTGTCCTCAATTTAGTCTCACCAGGTGGCACATATGATGGTCCTGCCCTTATTATCTTTGCTACAACTTCCTCATAATAAGGAGAGTGGGCCACGTGGAATGGAATGCCATTGGCAAAAAAGAGTTTGCCAATGGCATCATCTGCCTCATCTTTTTTTGCATGTTCAATAAATCAGCCAATGGTTGTGAAGATGGACTAGCCATCTTACGTTTACCCCTAGCCTCTGCTGCCCCTAAACTGGATGGAATTGGTAGCCTTTGAGTTTGCAAACTAGAAGAAGAAACTGCAAGAACCTGATAAGCCCTATTCCTATGTGGCAAAGTACACGATGTAGGTACTTATCTTCATTGCAGCCCCATAACTTTAACATTTCAGCCCTGTACTTCAAGTTTTTATGCATCTTCTTGCATACTTCTACACCTTTGCTTGGAACAAGAAGGAAGTGAGCATTAGTTCTAGTAATGCTGCCAAACTATTCAAGATTACACATGTTGCACTTCCACTTTCTAGTTCCCCTAGCTGTCCCAGGTTGTGCTGGTACATTAGATGCAAATTGTTTTAAGGGTGATTTTGGATCAAAGGGACCCTTGGCCCATTTTTTTGAGGATTTCAGAAGGGCAATTGAAATTTCCACTCCCAACCGAACTTGTTTCAGTTTGACTTGCCCCCACTTCTTCTATGCTAGGTTCATCAGATGATTCATTTTCTCTATGAATCTCAAACCTCCTCATCCTCACTCATGGTGTTAGAACTCATTTTGACAGTGATAATGATGCTGCAACAAACAATGTTGAAAAAAAAAAAAAGAAATTTTTCAAGCAAACAATAATTTTCAAAGAACTTAGAAATGTTTGTAAATTTAAAATTTTTGTTTGCTTGAAGTTGAATATTATTAATGATGCTGATTATTAATATTCAACTTCAAGCAAACAAAAAATTTTCAGTTTCTAAGTTTTTTTTTCTAAAATTCTAATGGCTGCAATTTGGTTCTTCAATCAAAAAATTTGCCCAATTAACAAATTTTCTTTTTAAGGAATTTAGAATGGCAAATGCCTACCTTCAATCTTGCAGCAAGAATGAAGAAGCTTCCTCTAATCCTCGTCCAAGCTTGCTGATTCAACTTGCAGGCCACCTTCTTGGTTTCCAAGCTAGAGCAAATCAGATGTTCTAAACTTTTTTGTGGTTGCAAATGACCGAAATGAGACTGAATGTCTCTTTTATGAGCTTTCTACCAGTTTAGGGTTATGTTTACCAAGGCATTGTTATGTTTTTTTATTTTAAAAAACATTTTTTCATTATCGCCGTGGGAGACGCCTGGGCATTTCTTTCCTTGTCGGGAGACGTCCATGTGTCTCTTTGTGGCATCTCTTTTGAGAGAGATGTCCTTGTGCTCTTGGATGGAAGACACGTCTCTTCTCTTGTTGAGAGACGTGACGAAGGTGGAGGTGCGGTGGAGAGAAGTTTTGGACACGCCTCCCTGTCCAAGAAACGTTCCCGTCTCGGAAACTCATGGTGTTTTGGGGGAGACGCATCCCCGTGGAACACAGCTATTTTGTAGGTTAAGTTCAATACTTTTATGCAGGCAAAAATGCAAATGTGTCGCATGTTGCAGGCAAAGTGCCCTAGTCGATTCCTGCAAAGGATCCCTTCCAAATTAAGTAAATTCCTTAAACACATGACTATAATGCATGTAAAATTCTCTTTCCAAAAAAGAAAAAAACTCAGGTTGTCAAGAAATCACTGAAAATCAGGCAGCCCATGATTCAGACTGTTTAGTTGCGGTTAAATGTGAAAAATGGATCAAAAATTGTAGTCAACAATTTGCTCAAGAAAATGTGACAATTGAGGGGAAGAAACCATGAAATGTAGCAATTCATGATTTTTTTCAGGACCATTGCTTTATGTTCAAGAGCATCAATTAAGGTTGTCTCACCTTTATTGTCGAATTCTTGTAATTGATTGAATGCTTTGTTTCATCTTCTGTATAAAGATACTTATCTTTTATTATAAGGAACTTATAAAAATTGAGTATTCAAATGCTACTGCATATTTTTGGCCACATGTATGTGCTGCTATCCTATCCTAGTAATTAATTAACCTCTAAACTTTGTATCAAGAAGGCTTACTGAATCACTCATGCATAATTCTGTTGAAGTATTGACTATAGTAACATATTTCTCAGTTCTATACTGATTTTCTAGATGATGGCTATCTGCCCTAGTAGTTAGTTTCTCGACATATTTTCATTTACATCTTCGTCAAGTTTGTAATAATCAAAACTTTGAAATGCATAGTGATATACATTTTATCTTTTTTTTCTACTTGATAATTCCTTCTGTTTGCTTGAATTGAGTTCAACATTGCTTGTAATTCAGATTATCAATTAAATATTGCAATTTGCACTTATCAATTTCCAGGAGTATCAATGTCTAAGGGAAAAGCAAATGCGGATATTTGTTAAAAGAAGATGTCTTTTGCCTCGTCTCATATGCTTGTCAATTCGGTGTGTGGGCTTCCTCATGGACTCAGATGCAGGAAAAGCCTCTGATATGCATGGAAGTTGTGCTGAATTTCAGCAGCTTCTTGTACAATATTCGTCATCACTTGGGTTTTCTTTTGATGAGGCATTAGGAATCCTTAGCAGTATACAATCTGGGCAGAAATCGTTCAAGGTGCTGTTTAGTATGGTTTACACGGTTGTGTGGAACATTGATAAATTTTTTTTTTTCTGTACTTGTTCTATACTTAAAATTCTGGAGGCTAATGTGTTGATTTCCCTTTAAAATTCAGGAATTGAAGCTGGACTTGGTGGATTGGATAACCTTTGCAGTCTTTTATAATGCCTGGAAACTATCTGCTGAAGGAACTGGGTTTGCAAGCAAGGAAAAGTTATCATTTGATTCCTCACTTAGCATTGACAGACTAATGGAACTATCTGTTAAGGAGTTAATTGCATGTTCTGCTGCACCTCAACTTTACACATCTGACTGTTCCTTAAAGTTCATACCTGCAGGGTCTCTCATGCCAACAATGACACATCTTGTAACAGAATCATTTGCCTGGCATGGCCTTATCTTACAATCTTGTGTCCGATATTTACTTCCATTAGGAAAGAAGAAAAAGAAAAGTGGGGCACTTGGCAGCCATATTGATGGATCATCTTCATTAATTGTTGAAGTGATACAATGTTCCATAGCCTCATTTACATCAACTATCCAAAGTGTTAAATCTTGGTTGGGAGGATATCTAGATAATTCCAAGGATCAGGAGCTGGACTTGTTTCTTGCACTTCTGGAGGGAAGGGGAGAGACTGATGAAAGTTCTTCAGGAAAAATCACTGCAAGACCAGGTTGTGTGCTTAAGATTTTAGAATCGAGTTTGGATATGGTTTCCGAATTAGGTCCCAGGATAGGTCAAGCAGTGCAGACATGGGATGCAGCTACAGTTCCTAGGAAGATTATAAATAGCCATCACAGATTCGCATTACTTTTACATGATATCTGTGAGTCTAAATTGAAAACCTTAAAAGCAATGAAATTGTCAGTGTAAACATATGTATGATTGAAGAATCTTCCCAGGTTTTGTTGGCTGCTGCTCCTGAATTTATTCCAGTACAATTGAGATTTTTGAAGATTCTATTCTAGTCTAATCATATACGATTAAACAATCTTCACAGATTTTGTTGGCCTCACCTACTCAAATTATTCCAAGACAGCACAAGATTTTGAAGATTCTTTTCTTTTTCGATTTCAAAATTATTTAGCCTGCCACATTTTTGAGAACCTTTCAGAAAGTTGTAAATGCTCAACAGCCCACTTTTTTATTTGGTTAATTTTTTATTTCTAGTCTTGCTGTGATTGATATGAAACCCGTTGATTAATGATTCGTTTGACTGAGTAATACTTGTCAGGATGCTGATTTTGCAGCTTTCCACTGACCTGGACATCTTCTAGCTAGAAATATTCTATGCCATGTTATTGATATGGCATTTTGTGTTGTCTCTCGTTTACTGAACTGCCATCTTAGCATGTGAACCAAATTCTTAGAAGAAACGAAGATTCTCAAAATCTTGTTTCAATAAATTATCTTTTGCACAAATAAAAGGAACTATAAATGCTTACATAGAGAAAATATGGATGTTATTTAAAAGTATTATTCGCTGCCTCAGTTAATACTCATATTCATGCACTTGAGAGACATCCATAATTATTTGGGAGACACTACAAGCTTAAAGCTTCATTTTTGTGGGAATATATATTCTGTGAGATTTGATTAAGCCAGTCCTAATCTGATTTATCCAAGAGAACTTAGTACAAGTGACATGCAATGTTAAAACTAATAGAAGTGGCACACAATGTCTTCAGATAGATGCCATTTTTTATAGAGTCCATTTTCTTTGTAAATTAAATATATTGCATTCTCCATAATGCGTACGGAGCTCAAGCTTTTATGTTTTTTATTATAATCTGAAATTGTATGCATTCATATTTATTTTATTTTAACATAGAAATGAAGAAAAACATGAGAGGCCTTCTTGGTGCTAAGAAGTATATCCTCCTATGAAATTGTAATTATTTTGTCACGAGGATCTCTATGCGATGCCATTTTTTGCTTTGGGAAAGATTTGTTTTCCAAAATGCAAATTGAGTTGTCATTACATAAACCATAAATTTTATTGCTAGCTTGATTTATATTTATCAGTTGCTACGTACGATGATAACCAAACTATTGGTAGCAACTTGATTTAGGGAAGGGTTCAGAAGTTTACAAGAAACTTGACGAATTAAGTTGTCCATAAGATATTGGATGGTTGGTTGGGGAAAGGAGCACACATGCATGTTGGATTTCAACCATTAGTATCGTGACATTTTAACTCATTGGAGTGTAGCCCACACATTTGAGTGGTGTGATCATCATCAAACTGGTATATGCAAGGGTGTGGTGCAGGTTTGTGCAGGTGAAGGATGGTGTGGGACTTACTTTAAATGCATCCATTCTAAGTTACTACCATAGAAAGTACTTGAAAAGGTGAGAATGGCGAGTTCACTAGTTTTATAGGTATGGTTCACTTGGTGAATGACTTGATGGCCCTTGGATACAAATTATTGGCCAGTTTTAGAAAACATTTTTGGGTGAACAATATGGAATTTGAAGTGTTGTGATGATTAAGCTTACATCGTGGCATCTGGCTTTTCAACTTCTTGTGTTTGGGAAGCTGTTGGAAGTCCATATCGTCTTTCCATATTTGGGAGGTCATTTTGGGACTCATACAAGTGATGCATCTCTTATGCTACTTGTTGAGGGATGTGAATTTTCTTCATTGGAATTAGGGGTTATAGCCTTTTGTTTAGATTTGTGGATAGCATGGGCATATTTTGGCGATCATTTTGTTTATGGGTAGAATAGTGGATGTAGTCCATTTCCCCTTGTATTTTGGCGATTGTTGTCTTTTCTATTATTGTAGCATGGGTTATTGCAGGTATCTACGGGTGTCATTGATAGTTTGTAGTCTCAGGGAGCATGGTATTTGAAATGGATAACATGTATTAATGTACACGGGTACATAATCACTTATAATGGCCGTCATAGAGTTGCATGCAATCACTTGAAATGGCTGTCTTGTGGTGTAATAAGTTCAAAGTAAGTATAGATTTATTCTATATAGGTTGCAACCCATAAGTTACTCTTTTGATGCTTATATATTGATGAAGAGAATAATTTTGAAATCATATTCTGTATCTTGGAGTTTTGCTGTTAAGGATGTTGTCCCTTCAAAGAGGTTTGTAATACATGTTCTAGATCAAAGGTTGACCCCTCAAATTGGTTTGCAATACTTGTTCTAGATTCTTGAATATAAGCATATTTACACTGATTTTTCGAACATTGTGTTCTTTACAATATTTTGATGATTAAAAACTATTGAAAAGTAGTGGGGCTTAAGCATTTGGTTGTCACATTTTTACTTTGTAGTTGTGGTACAGATTAGAAACATTATGCTGGGGATTTCAAAATATTATAGAGCTCGCGCTTTTATTTACATTTTGGCTTATGAATGTGAAATAACTCACCAATACCTACATCTCAGAAGAACATATATAGACAAAGTCAAGATTCTACATACCTTAGGGTGAGTTAGAAGACACTCCAGGGTTAAGAGAAACTTCATCTTAGGAAGCCTTAGATTGTTTGAAGTCTATGGTGCATTTGCAAGCAATTATCTCTAGGGAATATTATAGAGATCAAAAGTTGACTTAGTGAACGACCAACTTTGTGATTAATCTTAATAGATTCTACGCCTCAGCCTTGTTTGAGTTTGAGAACTAATTTTTTGATGTTTAGAGTAGATTGCACTGATTAATATAAAGGTGTTTGAACTAATTTTTTTTACATTAACATACATTAAGAAGCAAAAACAGAGGGAAATAGATGGTTGTTTATTGGAAATTGACAGAGAAATAACAAGCTGAAAATAAAAGTGTAGAAAGATGATAGAGAACTTAACATTAAAATCTGTCGCTTCTGGATTGGACACTAGTGCTAAGCACAAACGTTTCACATTGTAGTCTTTTATGATCAAAAGCAATGGAATTTTTATGATGTTTTGAGAAATGTGACTTGTTTACATAAATTTGAAATGAAAAACACAAAGTGAAGTGATATAAATCGAACTTTTCCATTACAATGAAATTATGTAAATGGTAAAGAGAGATGGAGAGAGAACCAAGATTGTGTTAGGTTGAATATATGTTTTCAATAGTAACTTATAGCTAAAGAGGAAAAATGTTTTGGTGGCCACGAGGAGTTTCTCTTCATGTTAAATTGTTCTTTTGCTTTTCAAATTGCATTAACAACCCATTTTTGATAATATTGAATACTTATATGCTTTGTATTAAGAAATGGAAATTTAGTACCAATAAGAAATATAAATTTTGTATCAATGCTGAATGAGATGCAAAAACAAAGGATAACAATGCTATTTAATATAAAATTGATCCTCAATGTCAAAAATAATAGTACAAAGGATTCAAAAATAGAAAAAACAAAGAAAGGAGAAATCATAGCAAACATAAAACAAATAACCTCACAGAGCTTGTAGCAAAAAAATGAGGATTAAATGTTGATTGTGAAGTTTGTTAGCAAGGAATATGCCAGTGAATATAACAAAGTTGAAGATCCTACTGCAAACCACTGCAAAAGGGTTGTGAAGCTTTGGCTAGAAATACAAGAGTTGTAGTATGTAAGAGACATTAGGAATCTATATGCATAAGATAGAACATTATGTAACCGTAGTAAGATGTAAAATAGAGAAGAAATAGACATTGTATGAAAAAGAATCATATCAGATATGAAGAATCATACACACTATTTATAATTGCATGATGATGATGATGATGACAACAACAATATATACAAGGAAGTTGGTTAATGTATATGTGCCAAAGGCTATTAAATTTGTGTTCATATGTTATTCTATTAATTTGTGTGTTCCACATTATTCCTAAACCTCCTATCTCTCTTCTACGGGTATAAATATAATTCATGGAGCATGTTGGGGCTCAAAACTTTTGTTTGTGTTCCCTCACTTTTCTTGCTAACACTAGTTCTGTTGCTAGGGTCCTCATTAGGCAATATAGAGGGAATTAAGAAGCAAAAATTATTTTTTAGACAAGGAGACCAAAAGACAATAACTTTCTTGTAAGTTGTAATACTATCTCCTTGGTGTTAGCCTCGTGGGAGGGGGTTAAGCATTAGGGGGATGGAGAAGGGAAAGAGGGATCTCCAAAAGGAATCCCTAAAAGGATGTGATCCATCAAAATAAATTACAAAGTAACTACCATAGAATAAAATAAAGGAGTAATGTATCATCAATTAAAAACACTAATGACAAAAAAGGATAACAATAGATCTAGAGATTTGCCCGGTGCTTACCCTTCTGCACCTACGCCCCCTCTGGTTGTGGGTGATGATGTTGGTACTCGGGTTATTGGAATTTCCTCCCGGCTGGGTGATGCAGATGACAACCCTACTATGGATGCTAATGCTCCACCTCGACCTTCCTTTGCTGGGAAGCGTAGCTTTACTCGTGTGGCCAGATTTGCTGCCCTGCCCTCAAGAGGGGTTCGTCCTCGTCCATGTGCCGAGTCTTCCCCTGTGGTGGTATGTGGACAAGATGTTTTGGACAACATTGGGTTTTACCAAAGCTGTGCTCTGGTGTGCACATTCTCTAGACTTTGGCCTTCTTTACCTGATTTGCATTCTTGGGTGAGTAACTCATGGAAGCCTCTGGTTGCTCAAAATATTGAACTCTTTCCCTGTGCTAAAGGTTTTTTCATTGCCTCCTTTGGCTGTTTCCTGATGGCTGATGATGCCATGACTTTATGGTTCACTCGACCTTTGCTCGAATCCTGGTGGATATTGACATTTCCTTGCCTCTCCCCGAGGATGTGGTCCTTATGGTTGGGGATGGGCCTTGGATCCAACCACTAGATTTTGAGGGCCTCTCCTTTTGCTGTAGAAAATGTTTTGCCATGGGTCATTTTGTGTTAGACTGCTCCCTCATGCGTCACAAGGGGGTGCCTACTTGGCGGAAGGATGCCGGCCTAGATCACTTGACTATTTATGCTACTTACTTGGCTAATGAGCCACTCTCCACCAATGATGTTGTTGCTGATGCTACTATTGTCCGAGAGGATTCAACTTCTGTGGCTCTTGATTTGGATTCTTCTCTTGCCCCCTTCGACTTGCATCTCTATTCCACACCTATTGCTTCTGCTCATGATGCCAGTCCTTTGCAACAACCTGCTATTGTTATGCAACAACACCCTACTGTTCTGTAGCAGCCAACCGGTGCCTTGCAGTTAAACTCTCCTGAATCTACTGCAGGTACCCAAGCATGGACCTTACCGCTTGACCATTCTCTTGACGGTTCCAATTACAATATCGTCTAGATTGTTGTTTGTCATAGGTGAAAGGGGAAGTTTTCCCCGATCCCGGTGACCCCTCCTTGTCAAGGCTCGGGTGTCCCTACCTCTCCTTGAGTTTGGTTTGGTTTGTTGATGATTTCTAAGGTTTTTGTTGTTGTATATGTGTTTTTGATAGTCTCTGACTATGTTTGTTGTAGTAAATGTGTTGTTGAGTCTCTGTATATGTAAAGGGTCTGCGCCCCAATCAATGTTGCTTGTTAATAAAAAAACAATAGATCTAGATAAATAAGAGAATCAATTAAGTTTGACAAAAGAAGTTAACATGACAAGCTAAAACATTGAAGAAAGTAGGCAAATAATGCTAAAAGAGAGGAATGACACCTTAGAAGAATGAAGAACATGGAAAAGGAAATAGAGTGCACCAATGTGGTTGTTGTTGAATGCATTGATATAAGTGTTGCTAAAACGATGAAAGAGAGAAATTTGGAAGATTCTAGAGTAAATTATCTACCATTTAGAGAGAATATGAGAGATTTTGATAGGCTTAGAAAACATAGAAGAATATGGGGTATTAAGAAAGTTGTTATCCGTAAAAGCTTCTGGAAACGATTGTGTGCGAGTTTTTGATCAACGTTTTGGATCACACTCCGTGATCCATCATCAGGATGAATGAGAGCATATTAAGCAAAATTTGAGTGATAGCAAACTAGGATGATACTGAAAAAGATGGGAGAGATCAAAGAAAAAGACAAGTACAACAATAAAAAATTAAAAGTTAAAAAACAAAAAGAAGAAAGACAAATAAAATAAGAAATTGAAAAGATCAAATAAAGGAAGGAAAGAAAGAAAATTACAAAACATATATATATAAACATAAGAAAAAAGGAAATTAAAAAAAAAAATAATAAAAAAATAAAATAATAATAATAATAAAAAATACACACTCGCACACACATACCAATGAAATGCATTTAACTAAAAATTACCACCAAATATATATGTGTGTGTGTGTGAGTGTGAGAGTGAGAGAGTGAGAGAGAGAGAGAGAGAGAGAGAGAGAGAGAGAGAGAGAGAGAGAGAGAGAGAGAGAGAGAGAGAGAGAGTATATGTGAATATATATATATATACAAGAGAAACGGGACTCGCCCAAACTCACTCGTACTCGGAGGTGAGTCCTAGGGGTTCGGACTTGGACTCATCCGAGTCTGGAGAGTAAAATCGCCAGACTTGCCGAGTTGGCGAGTTTGGCTTAAACTCGCCAAACTCGGCAAGTCTTGACCCCCAAACTCGGCTACTGCCTAGCTTAAGTAAAATGACAAAAAAAAAAAACATTTTAAGAAGTTTTTTAAAAATGAATGGTCTCGTCTTTGTTCACTACAACCTCCAAACCCCTGTCGAAAATTATGGGGGGAAACTGCGTCGATAGAAGTAGGGAAAATTTAACCTCCGAGTCTGACACTGATTGGATCGACCAGGTAGATATAGAGGCTGAGACTGTATGGCAGAGGAGGAGCGGAGAGCACGAGCAGAGACTGGAGATTTAGAGGCAAATAGATGTTGGTGAGCATGGCATGGTGTCACGGGGAGCGGCCATGACTGTCCAATCATCCAGGACTTACCTTAGACGCCTTCGCAAGGGGTCGGGGCCAGAGGGTGCTGTCGTGCAGGCTCCTCTGAGCCATAGGCTTGTAGTTGTATTTACCTTTGGTATTTGTATGAAACATTTGATGATGATCATATGATGACATGTATTTTTTATTCCATGAGTTTTGTAATATTGTATACATTTGACAATATTTATATATCTATGTTTGTTATTTTCTCAGCTACAATTTGCATTTATGCTTGATGTATACTTGTGTATGTAATCAGATGAGCCGATTTTGATGATGTTATTGTGTCTTTAAGGTGTATTCAATAAAGGGTGTCTGAAACAAGTTTTAAATCTTTAAAAATCTCTAAATTTCTTGAGTTATTCACTTTCGCGAGTCCAGCCGATTCTAGAGCTGAGTCTGACGCCGAGTCCCAAGTCCGAGTCCGAGTCAGCCTTGCCGAGTCCGAGTCTCGTTTCTTTGATATATATATATATATATATATGAAATTATATACTTATATAAATATAGAAAACAAAAGAGAACTAAAAGACAAACACCAACAAACAAAAGGAACAAAAAATAATTAAAATATAAGAGAGAAAAAAACCAAGAGGCCAAACAAAGCATAGAAAAGGCATGAACGAACAAGGAGGAAGAATATGCAAAGAGGAAAGAGGGTGGGTGGTGGTGGTGGGGTGGGTGTATGGGGTTACAGGGGGGGAAGGAGGGCCGGTCATGGGGGGCGACACTTACCAAGGTTGGAAAGCAAGGGGTACCAAGTGCGACTAAGACTCCAACCATCATCTCTATTTAAGTTATTGGGATGATTATGAATCTCAATGACCTCCAAAAGTTTCCTTTTGAAAAAATTATCCTCCTTGAACAAGATTTGTGTGTTCTCCAAATAGATATGGTGTTTGGAGGAGGAGTTCTTGACAAGTGCTAATTGGGACACTTGGTCATGTCTAATGTTCGCAACATGTTCTTTGATACAAGTGGAGAAGGAAAGGCCTGTTTCACCTATATAGGGGTGCCACATGAACATACCACCTTGTAAACACCCAAGTCAAAGAAAGAGTCTCTGGAGTCCTTGAGGGGAGGAAGACACCTTTTAATAGTGGCGCATGACTTGAAAGCATGACGAATGCCTTTCTTAAGAAGGATCTTGCTGATTATGTGGGAAATATCTTCAACATAGGGAAGAGATCCATAGAGCGAGAAGGAAGGACGAGAAAGTTTGGGGTCCAAAATAAGCCAAGACCTGACATGGTAGAATATTCTAGAAATTTGCTTAGAAGAATACCCATTCAACAAGAAAACCTTGCGTAGGTGGTTCAACTTAGGTTCTAGGTATTCTTTATCGCAAATTCGATGCGCTCTAATGGTGAGCGTTTTAAGGATCCCTAAATTTTGGCTGGGGGTGGTGGTGGGAAGAGGCCTGAAAGTAGAGGTCAGTGTGGGTTGCTTTTCGATACATACAACGACCCCAGGAACCATCCAGTTTCTTTATGAGCAGGATGTCTAAAAACAGAAGTTTGTTATTCGATTTGAGCTCCTTGGTGAAGGAGATACATTGTGCAATGCTATTAAGATGAGAATGGAATTCTTCCAACTTTTCTAAGCCATGTGGCCAACAAACATTCGTGTCATCCACATATCTTTTCCACCACTTTGGTTTAAGTGGGAAAGAGTGGAGGGAAATGTTATCAAATTGTTCCATGTAGAGTATAGCACTGATGTGAGATAGAGGGAAGCCCATCGCTACGCCATCCACCTGCTCATAAATGATACCTTGAAAGGAAAAGAAGGTAGATCAAATAACTCTACCAGGCTAGAGATTTCAGCATTGGTCTTTCTCTTAATGATATTGATAGAGTCAGGAATGGGAACCTTGGTGAAGAGCGAGACCACATCAAAACTAACCAACATGTCATTACTCTCTAACCTTTGGTCATCATTGAAGTG
Source organism: Cryptomeria japonica (assembly GCF_030272615.1). Lineage (NCBI taxonomy): Eukaryota > Viridiplantae > Streptophyta > Pinopsida > Cupressales > Cupressaceae > Cryptomeria > Cryptomeria japonica. Next base: position 816,994,814 of record NC_081411.1, on the reverse strand, counting down.
GACAAAGTGGGATGAGTCACGAATGAAGGAGTTGATTTTCCCTACGAGAGGTTTGATGATTTTTGCAAGGAACGAGGCAAGATTGTAGATGGTTGTTCTAAGCATTACCACATTTCACTAAAACACTATTAAAAAACCATATCTATCAAGCATTACAATTTAAACAATAGATTTCCTTGAATTCCTAAAAATATCAAAAAATATTTTCTGTCAAAGAGGAGTGATGCTCTGCAAAAAGGATTAGAAAATCTGTTTGATGGCAACACACACAAGAGCACAAGAAACAAACATTAGTGTTAGCAACAAAAGATTATCCTAAACAGGCATATCAAGAGAGATATTAAGCATGAAATAGAAATCATATAAACATAGAATAAAATAGCTAATCAAGATGCTTATAGTTGCTCCTCCCTTGTTCCTCTCCTCTCCAAGTCCCAAATGAGTGTAGCTCTCAGCTTTTAGCACTATCCATGGATGCCATATGGAGATTCAAGATGGTTGAATATGATAAGCAAATGCTATGCAAGTGTAGACAATGATGCTATGAAAAAGCTCTATGCTAATGCCAGTATAACAACAATACTCTAATGCTTCTCTTTTTTTTGCTTGAGGAGAAGGGTTCTATTTATAGAAGAAATGGGGAAATGAAGGGTTAAGATTGAATGGTTTAATCAAGGGCCAAGTTTGAAAGTTGGGGATCCATGTGCACAATTGGCACCAATAAAATGGTGACAAGTGTCAACATAGGATTGGGTTGAGAGAAGAGGTTGGAGGCATTAAAGGCCTGAGAAGATCTCATGGTTATCTAGAGGCTAAGGGTCAAGTCCAAATTAAGATTACCCACTGGATTAAGAGTTAATCCAAGGATAAACCTTTGTGCAAATGTTTAAGAGATAATCATGGTCAAAGCATTAATGGCCTGATGAGACCTTTGGGTTGGGTAGAGATTGAGTCAAAACAAATGTTTTAACCATGTGGGAGGGTTTGAGGTAACCATTAATGGTTATTGGAGACTTTGGGGATTAAGTGGTTGAAGGTTGAAAGCCTTCAATGGTTATCAAAGACTTTGAGCCATTTAGTGGTTGAAGGTTGAAAGCCTTTAATGGTTATCAAAGACTTTGAGGGTTTGAGAAGTGACTTCCCTTTTGCTTAGGAATGTGACAAAGTTTAGAGAAGGGGTTAGGTTATTTAGAAGTGATTAGAAAATTCTAGAAGGGGTTTAGGCATGCAAGTGGATTTTGTAGGAAAATGCAAGTGGGAGAAATTTTGGTATTTTCAATTAAAATAAAATCATTTATTTCAATTAAATGGTGTAATTTGCATTTGGATAAATATTCAAATAAATATTAATTTATTTAAATGAGAAAAAGGAAGATAAAGCATTAAAATGCTTGAAGACTTTGAGGGAAACCATTAAAGGCTTGAAGACTTTAAGGAAAACCATTAAAGTCTTAAGAAGACTATAGAAGGAAGCCATCAAGTTTGAAAACTTTAAAGCCATCAAGTTTTGAAGACTTTAAGGGAAACCATTAAAGGTTTCAAGTGGGTGAGGATAAATAGGATTTTAAATAAATAATTTATTTAAAATAGTTGTGCAACTTGCATTTGTAGGAAAATGCAAGTGGGTAGAGGATAAAGGTGATTTAAATAAATGATTTATTTAAAATAGTTGTGCAACTTGCATTTGTAGGAAAATGCAAGTGGGTAGAGGATAAAGGTGATTTAAATAAATGTTAATTTATTTAAATGTGAGAGGTGGGATTTTGGGGGATTTAAATAAATATTAATTTATTTAAATGTGAGAGAAAATTTAATTAAATAAATATGATTTATTTATTTAATTAATGGTCTGAATTTGGTTAAGTGAATTAAATCAAATAAATTGAATAATTTATTTAATTAATAGGAGAAGAGGGTTAAGATGAATTAATTAAATATATTAATTTAATTAATTATTAATTGATGGTTAAATAATCAAATAAATATTAAATATTCATTTAATTAAGTGGACAGATTTATGTGACTACAAGGAGTATTTGAAAGAATTGTCAATATTAACTAATAAAAAGTTGCTTACAAATAGAAAGAAATAGGGTTATCAAGAGACTCAACCATTAGATTAGGACCCATCTCCAATGTCATATAAAACAAGAAGGATTTATAGTCGAGAAGTATCACAAGAAGAAAAGAATATGTGAGAGTAGTTTGTGATATATTTTGAAGAAATTCTGGTAAAGAATATTTTGAGATTAGGTTAGCAAGAGATAAGAGTTGAGAAGACAAGCTTGGATAACAAGAAGTATCAAAAAGGAGAAGAGTAATAGAACCCCTCCATAAACCAAAACAAGAGAAAGTCAAACATGCAATGGAGCTCGCAATCAAATTGCCAATATTTGGTAAGGATATCATCGAAGCTATAGAATATATCTTCATATTGGAGTCACTTTGGTGGAAGAAATGATTCTATGAAGATAAACCTAAGTTACTTGACTTTGTAGGATCATTGAGAAAAGATGCATTAGATTGGTACAGGAAGCCTATCTAAAGCGTGATGAAGACTAGGATTCAATGTGACAAATGAATTCTTCGTAAACAATGACACATTTGAGTCTGTAAGTAATATGAGATAATTAGTACATAAAAGGGAGAATTAGTAAAGGACAATGACAAAATATTTAAGTCTCCTACAAATTGGAGGAATCACCAATAAAGAAGCATGAAGTGGAATGATTTATCTCCAGGCTTTAGAAAGATATCAGAGTAGCATTGGATGGTAGAATCTTTGAATATACATAGATATGGTAATCCTAGCCTATCTCATTAACGTGCAACCACAGAGGAAAGTAGATAAGGATAAAGAAAGTGAGGTTATAGGAAAACTACAATTGGTAATTGAATAATTGGCCTTGTCCTAGGAAATTATGGTAAAAGAAGAATCCAAAATACGGAAACAAGACATATGATGTTCTTACTCTTCTAGGGAAGGTCATTTAAGGAATGATTGCTCTAAGACACAAGGTGATAAGAAGGCAACGACATTAAGAGTAGAGCTACAAACACTATTGCAAAAGCTTTAATCAATATTTTGTGGACTTTGTTGATGAGTGTGATGATCATGCTGCAAATAACTATTCATCAAAAGAATTCAAGCTTAAAAACTTGGAGACACCTCATGGAACTTGATGTTTGCTAAACCATGGGTATAATAGAGAAATTGACCAAACAATGACATCTGTTTTTTATTACTTAAGAAGGGAAAGGGCCCTGATCCCTCACAAGAAAGACTTCAAACAACAAAACTAAGCAACAACAGAACAATAACTAACATGACACAACCAGAAGCCAGACAAAAATCATGAAGCTAGCCCACTAGTAAGTAACCAAAAACACTAATACCTGAAACCCATCCCCCCCCCCAAAAGGGCTACCCATCCAAAATAAGAGCATATAATCATAGACAGTCATAACATCATATTGATTAAAGCTTAAATAAACACTACTAACTGTCAAGGGGCTTGTAAAATGCCTCTTGTATACAAAAGATCATGGATATTGGCTACCATCATGGAGGGAAAACATGAATACAATTTGAATGTAAAATACTTTGACCATGAGGATAACTAATCTTACAACTATAAAGGAGATAGAGTATGTAGAAGAGGAAACCATAGAAATGATGATACAAGATATTTTAAATGCAAAAAGCTCATACACTGTGCTTTAAAATGTTGCTTGGGTAAAAAGAAGAATTACACATTTGGCAACTATTTGGATCATTATCTCTACAATTGTTAGGAGACACAAAATTACTTTTAGAATGCTCTGTGCAAATCAAAGTGTGATAAAATTTAAAGGCCAAGTAAACGGGTCAGATTCGTAAGGAAAACCCCAATAAATCTTCCACAAGGAGATAAGAGATATCAGAAGCGAGATATATTTTCATTTGATAGATCTACTAGTGACGATACCTTTGAAGAAGAGTATAGGACAAAATTATAGTTTCAAAAAAAATATAAAAAATAAGAAAAATAAAATTGTGGTAATCACCTGCTAAGGGACTAATACCGCCAAAAACAATAAACATTGAGTATGATGAAGATAATATAAAATCTATTAAAAAAAGAACTTGAATACTTCCAACTTAGCAAACAACAACATGATAAAGTTATTGAAAATACAAAAAGAACAATCATTCAACAACAAAATAAAGAGAGCAAATATTTTGTAAAAGAGGAGATTATAGCATTAAAGAAGTTGCATACCATGGTACAATAAAAAAGCAACTCCTTGCGAAATTAGAGTAGTTTGACAAATATTGGAACAAATAGGTAAGCATCCAATGTCAAATCCATATATTGCAAAGAGAATAAGATTGGAAGAATATGCTACTAATGATAACTACACATCTTAATCATATAAAGGTCAAACAAATCATGGTAGACCTGGGAGCAAAATATAATATTATACCACAAAAGACTTGGGAGAAATTAGGAAGGTCAAAGCTCACAAATTCTTGTTCATTAACTTAACGGATGGTTCAAGTATGCAAACCATGTGCACATGAAAAAATGTAGAAGTGAATGTGTAGGGAATCAAGTTAATAGTCAATTTTGAAGTAGTAGCCATGGAAGAGCCTTTCAATACATTTTGGGTTTTTTCTAGGATCACAATGATTTGTTAATGCAAATGGAGTAGTATAATCTAGAAAGAGAAAATATATTTTCAAGATGAGATTGTTATGTCCCTAACCCTATAGTGTAGATTGGGTTTTGGGTAGTTTCTTGTGGCCACCTTAGCTTTTATTATTATATTGTTATCTAGTTATTTATGCTGGCCCGTGGCCTATACGTTGTTATCTAATTTGACTTACGTGATATCTTTGGCATAAGTATGGTATATATAGGATGTATGAGTTAGTTATTATCATCATCTTGAATATTGTATTCTTGGTGAAGACTATTGAAGGTATGGTCCTTGAAGTGGATTAGGAGGTTGCCCCTTTCAAGTGGCATATTATTATCAACTATTTGCAACATATCTCCTATTTTTTTTTAATCTCTTATGCAAGTTATTTCATAAAAAATGGCATCTGAACACATTCTTAGCACCATGAAGGAAAACATTGAAAGTCTACAATATTAATTTAAAAAAAATTGGAGTTAAAATAAGCAGTATATTGTAAAATTAGGGTTTCCATCAAAACTGTTTCCAAGGCTACAAATCAATTATTATCTTGGAGTTTTTCTTGGGTAATTGTGACCTTTCCATTGGAATATTATAGTAAAATTTTTAGAGTATTTTAAATTTATTTGTATGATTTATTGCAAAATTATTCTTCTAGAACTTCTTCACATCAAGAATTAGTAAAAGAAGAAAAAGAATAAGAACAAGAGCAAGAGAAATAAAAAAGAACAAGAATTAGAAGTAGAAGAACGAGAATGAGAGAAAGAGAAAAAGTGTTGGTAGGAAATAGCATTGTGATGCGCGACAAATGCCATTTGGGTCCACCCATATATCCATTATATACCCCTTAGCCTTAAAAACACTCTAATATGTCTAAATAAGTTATAGAGGAGTAAAATATTGAAGAACAAAAGGCAAATTCGTGAGAATAAAATAACTAAAAGTTATTATGAAAGGATGGATGGAAAAACATTATTAAAAGGCATTAAGAGATTATATGAAGAGGGAAAAGTGGAAGATAAGAGTGTGAAATAGAGTGCAAACATGTATGGAATAATATGAAGTAAATATATGTGAGAATAAAGAGCTGTGAAACATGTATGTGATATATACATTTATATGCATGTATCATGATGAATGAATTCTCAGACGTGTAAGATAGATGTAGCATGAAGTGTATCATCCAAAGGAAAGGTACTCAAAGGTAGAATGCACATGGAATCAAACACACTAATATCATTCTCCATAGAAGAGATATGCAATAACTATAATCTTGGAGATTGAATGGAGTAAGGTACTCAATAGAGAAGGGAAACTGATTATCAAATTCTTTAATGAAGAAAATGAACATATGTGATCATGTATAAAGGACCCATTTGAGTGATAAAATGTCATAAGTGAATTAAGCACAAATAGATCAAAATATCTTGAAGTATGCACACATGTCAAAATTTGTAAGGGAAGCATGAATACATTCCTAAAATAGAGGACACTAGAACCTATGATGTAAAATAAATGATCTATCCAAGGATGTAAGGTTCACAAGTGTATACAATGAAGATGTGAAACCCCAAAAAAATGATTCAGAAATGAGGTACAATTTGTTGTAGATGAAAACTAGTCCTACAGTCCTATATCTAATCTAAAATAGATATAAATTGCAAACTATAAAGTGATGTATGGGTGGGTGAAAAATAAGATATGTGAGCATGCACATCAAGCCCATTGGAGTAATTAGGACACATTTATCCAATTATTTATTAATTAGTTCTTGCAATTACTTTTTCACTTAAGCTACATTTAGGTTCTTTTATTATCTAGAGTTTGCTTTTATAGTTGTAGTTGAGCTTAATTTAGCTCCTACTTTGCATTGTTTTAGTTCTCCTAATTTAACATTAGGGTTTAGCATCTAGGGTTTCATTCATCCTTTATAAGGATTCATTCATTCATTATAATTGTATCTCCAATATTGTTTGTGCCATAATATAGAATTGTTTGGTTGTTATAGAGCATATTATCTTTGCTTTATCTCTTTTATGTGATAGGTGTTTTGCTTGCAAATGAATCTTGACTCCTGTGGTTGATCATCAACTTCCACATAGTATCATAACAAATTTATGAAGTTCTTGTCTACATGCTTGAGAAATTCAACCTAGGGTGAATTTTCTATGCACATTAGGCTCAAATGGAGGTTTCAATCGTGCCTGTAGCTTCCCAAAACCTTATGATTGACTGTCATTTCATCAAAAATTGAGTAGTTGTAAAATCAGGTCAATTTGGATGAGAGCACAAAAATTGAGGCAAAATATGGGGGTAGCTAAAGATCTAGGCACCTTCAAGCCAAACAGAGGTCATGATCATGCATAAAAGGCCCAAACGCCCCTAAAATGCCTATCAAAATGCTGAAAGTTGACTTGTTGCAAAAAATGAGGTTTTTTTGTGGGGTATCCTTGTTTGTACAAAAATACGTACAATTGTATGGATTCGTATGTTGTATAGGTTATACTCGTAGCGTGCCTCCATCACTCATGGGTTGGTAAATTTTTTTCCATCACAAGCCAAGTTGTTTGGAAAATTTTAATTAAAACTTTTAGGAATGTTTGCAAGGTTTTAAATAAACTTTGGTCTATTTTTTTTAAATGTCAAAAGGAAGGTACACAAGGACTGTGCAGGCCTACAAAAAGCAGGTGCACCCATTGATATCAACAAACTAAAGATTTTTTTGGTGGCCCAAAAAAAGGCGCTCAACTAAATTTAGCAATGTTTCACTATTTTTAGTGTCAAAACCCTAAAAATCTACCTTTAGTTTTTTGCCTATAACTTCGTCATACGAAGTCAAAATTGGGAAAACAAGGTATTGTTTAAAAGCTAGTTCCAATAACCAATATGATTCTGTAGGTGGTTTTTCCATATTCTGCACCAATTTTTAGTACTAGACCTCCAAAGTCATCCTTGAATTTTGCTCTTTTGAGGCCATATCTTGCACATTTGAACTTTGTTTTCCAAAAACCAGATATCATCAGAAATCTCCCAGAGTCCCCTATTCTGATCTAAGGTCCTTTTATGAAGATTTTTTATTAGGTACTCAAAAATATCAATCTTGTCCTTTTTGGGTTATTTCTTAAAAAATATGCAAATCAGTTGTTTTTTCTGTGATTCAAGTGAATTTTTTTGGCATTAAGAGTATATATTGTTGTATTAGTCCATTTCTATATTTTTTTTCATAATCTATCATGGATCCAAATCATATTTCTCCCCTTACTCCATTCAACTACTATGGTTGGAAAAACCAAATGGAGATTCACTTGAAGCACCAAGGGTTATACAAAGTGATCATGGGTATAGAATTTGAGTCTACAACTGATATGGATAAGAGAAAGTGGTTCAATGGGTGTGATGAGGTTTTTGAAATATTATGCATGTATTTGTCTCCAGAACTTCTCTTTCATGTTAAGTCTTGCACCATACCCAATCAGATCTGGACTACATTAGAGTCCCTCTTTGGGAAGCAACATGCATAGAAGGGTTTTCAATTGGAGAATGAATTTACTAGCTTGAATCCTAATGATTTTAACAATAGAATAGACCTTTTCACCAAACTCAAGTCTCTTAGATTACAATTGAATCAATGCAAAATTGAGAAGCAGGACTCCCAGTTGATTTTCTCTATCCTAGCCAAGCTTGGTCCTGATTATTCAATTGTTGTTTCTACATTTTATGCCACTAGAGATGTTGTTGGTAATTGCTACACCATGACTTCACTTGACTAGTTTGCTTCTTAACTCACTTGTGAGAAAACCAAGTTGGTTTAGATGGGTAGATTGAAGTATTCCATATCATAGGCTCTTGTTGCTTCCCTGGGCACCACAAATCAAAAGGCTTCACATGGAAAATGCAAGAAACAAAAACACAAGGATTCCAAGTCACATGAGCAGCCCAAGGATACAATCACATGATTCTTTGGATTCTTCTTCCTCTTCTAAGAGGTCATCATCGAAGAAGGATAAACCAAAGTGTGCATATCGCACTAAGCCATGACATGATGAGCATCGATGTTATCCAAGGAAGCTTGATGAGCTGACACATATTTTATAGAAGCACAATATTCATCCACCTTCATCTAGTACATCTTCTTCCACTTCATGATCTAGACATTTTGGGTCTTCTTCATCAACATTTGGTGAAGACAAGATCAAGGGCCATGCTCTCTTTGCATCAACACATTCTCAGTCCTCCAAATGAATTTTTGATTCATGAGCTTCACACCACATGGCATCAAAGGGTATTTTTTATTCTTTTGAGCATTATACATTTTTACAAATTTTTATGGGTAATAACACTTACATCAGTGTTATTGGGAGTGGTTCTATAGAGATTGATGGTGGCACATTCAATAATGTCCTTTGTGTCCTTGCAAATTTCCTTTCCATTTACCATATTACTCATAGTGGGACATGCGGTCCAGTTGAGTTCACTTGATTTAGTTCTCATTAGAGATTTTCCTAGTAGTGAGCTTATTGTAATTAACAATGTTGATCATGCATCCCAATTGTGTAATTTTTCAAATTATGCTCCCATTGAGCATTCATCTGGTCGTATCTCTCATGCATCAAGAGTAGATAAGAAATATTAAGAGAGGTTTGGTCCCTCAGAGCTATGTGTGCTTCAGTCATCCACAATGGTTCTTGAGACTTGTTTTGATCCTCCTATACCTCCTGCTTCTTTAGAGATCAATTCAGTTCAACATGTTGATTGTTCCCTTCCAGTTTAAACAGAGTGGGATGAATACTTGCAAGATATTGCAAGGTTGTTTAATACATTACATACTCCAAACATTGGGGACACGATTGAGGATGTTTTGTTCCTTCTTGATGGCAGTTTGAGCATACTTGTCATCCCATTTTCAATGCCTTTGGAGGTTGTTCATCTTTACAGTTGTTTAGATTTGCTTCATTTGCTTTGGAATCTTTTTATTTAGATATAGTTGAACAATTGAGTAGTCTTCCATGACACACATCATTAGAATATTCCTTCCATCTCCTATCATTATGATTTGGTCACTCGATTTGTTTCTTCCTAAGGGGAGGAATGTGGTTTTCTTCTGTTGGATCTTCATCAATGTTCATCCTTGAGCATTCAGCTTCAACATTGATGCTTCTTCATTATGGGGGGATACATTGTCTCTTCTTTTATCTCCTAAGGGGGGAATCTTGATTGTACTTCTGTGACTGATTTAGTACTTGGGTGGACATCTTGAGTCGTTCATGCCTATCACATGTACTATCTTTTACATTTTTTTTCTCTATTGGAGAGGGGTTTTTTTCAACTAAGTTTTTATCCTTTTCCCCGTTTGTGAGAATTTGATTGTTTTGCATTGGCTTGTACATGAGTACTTGATCATGTCTAGTTGTCGAGCTTTATTCATGCATGCATTTTGCATTCATATTGTCATTTTTGTGATGTGTGATACCTGCAGCTGCAACACAAACACTCAATAGATCATTACAAGCATGGTTATCAAATAATAAGCAAACAAAGATGAACCATGACAAAGCGACCTATCGCCTCCTAAGAGATGCGAGTATGGATTCGCTCTCAGATCTGGATAAGCAATCCCAGTGACTTGACTACAACTAGATGAAGGATTTGAAATGATAATGATATGCAAAGATGAGAATGATTATGATAGATTGGTCCAAGAGACTAATTAAGCTATGAAGATGATGCAATTAAGCTAGAAAAGAGATTGATTAAGCTACATGATTCAACAATTATGCTAGAAAATGATCAAATTAAACTAGATCTAAAATGCAATTGCCTATAATAACAATGCTGAAATGATATGCTAGAATGGATATGCCTATAGTAACAATGCATAAGATGAAAATGAGATGGGATCCTTATTGCTCCAAAATGGGGGATATTTATAGTATTTCCAAGGCCAGGGGTGAGGTGGCAGGAATCAACGGTCAAGATTGAGTTTGAAGATATCAAGGGGGAAACTGGAAGAGGTTGGAGGAAGAGGCACTTGTCATCTCTATGGTGACAAGTGTCAAGGAGCTTTGCTCATAAAAGGGCAAGTGTCCAAGAGAGGAGACATGTGGCCAAAGTGCCATGTGTCTCAAGAAGAAAATATCCACACCATAGGATGTTAGGATAAGGAGGTTAGAATGTGCAAGATAGGATAGGGTTAGGCAAACCCAAGGTTAGGTGGAATGAGTTAGGTTAGAGGGATGGTTAGGTTAGGTGTTTAGAAGTAAGGAGGCATGTGGGTAATTGGAATTTAAAAATTCAAATAATAGGAAAAGACTAATTAATTCTCAACAACTCATAAATTGATTTGTTTTAATTAATTAGAGGATTAGAAGAATTGATTAAAGTGAGAGGAGGATTAATTAATTAATCAAAGGGGACTATTGAAATGAACCTATTAACTAAATCCTTAGATTTATTAATAAGTAGATGAAAGGGAGAATTTAATCAAATTGCCTAATGAATTCAATTAAATTAGGAATGGGGATTAATTAAATAATTGCTTATTTAATTAATTATCTTCAGACCATTTTTAGGTGTATACATTTTGCCCCTCTTTGAAGCGAGGTGTGATGACACGTTGATTCAAAGAATAATCTCATTTTGATGAAGATATTGGTTCGATAGGATGCCCCAACTACTGATTGATAAATTCTGATACGATGATGCCCCCTCGAGAGATCAATTGAGATAATTGATCTTTGGAGTGTTTGGATTTTTTGCGAAATTGATATCCCAATTAGAAATGATTTGATGTCTGCAACTGTGGTTGATGAAAATGTGAGTTCTACGATCACGGTGATGTGGTTTTTGATTATTGATAAAGCTTGATTGATTAGATTGATAAGATCGAGATTCAGTCTAGTTTCAGGAATGACACCTCCTGTATAAGGCAAAGATGATCAAAGCATATGGTTTCAGGAACAATATATCCTGTATAAGACATGATCAGAACATCTGGTTTCAGGAAAGATACATCCTATATAAGACATGATAAAATGGATGAGATGTCATCGATTGATAAGATTGATTGGATAAAGAACTGACAGTTTGTTGATACCAAGTTGTAGGAAAATTTAGATAAGCTGATGTTGGTTCTGTTGAGGGGGGAAATATAAGATTTTTGCTGAGTCGATAATATCTGGATAGAGATGAGTCATCAGTTTGATTGCGTATACACTTATGATGATACCTTGATGATTCTTGCGATAGAATTAACCTTGGATAAAATGAGCATGCAGGATTCCATGCAAGAATGAAATGCAAGCTAAATGCCAATGCAAATGCAAATGAAATGCAAAGCTATGACTGGACTAGTCACTGGGTTATTGCGTTTTGTCATCATTGAGATTTTTAACTGTTGGAAGTAAGTGCAAACATCGATGGTATAATTAAACCATGATGACCCGAGCACGACTTTCTTGGATTTTGATATGACAAGTTAGCACAAGCATTGAGGTATAATTGAACCAAGATGACCTGAGTGTTGCTTGCGTAAAACATGCAATATTAACCATTTCAATACGCAAATCAGAAATATCTTCGATGATACTCCGATGATCATGTCCTGAGACAAATTTGCACATATTAATGATTAATTTACAGACAACATACAAGAAAAATATCACGTTCCTTCCTTGTTTCTCTAGTCAAAGACATCCCGGAGTCACTCATAAATCCTAATAGAAAAAATTAAGATAGAAAAATTGAACGATCATGTTAAAATCATTATCCTAAAGATATCAACCATGTGCTTAGACCAAATTTGTGATAGTTTGATGTTTGATAATTTGATCTTGTGTTCAATGTTGGATATGTCTCAGTTTTCGCTTGATAAGAGTTGTCTAACTGTTGTTCTACCTATTTGATTAAGCTCAAAATGATCAAAATTTTTGCCCCCAGCTAGGTGCAGGATTTTGCCCAAGCCTAGAAACAAATTCATTATGATATACCCAATGATCCAAACCATGACGAGAAGCCACTCGGGATGCCCGCATATGTACAAGGTTTTATTATGGATATGAACAATGCTGAATGAATGCAAGCAGAAGGATGCATGAACTAATAGATGGAAGAGCTAGCAGATAGATAACACCTGTTTGCTAGGTTTTCACCATCTGTTTTTATTATACTTTTTCTCATATTTGATTTTTTTTGGATTCTACTTTTTCACTGTTTTTGGAGTTTTCTTCTTTTTCACTGTTTTTGGATTTTTTGCTTTTTCACTTTTTTTGTATTTTTCTTCTTTTTCATTGTTTTTGGATTTTTTTGCTTTTTCAGACATAAAACTTCTTCAGATGCATGCTATTGATGGGTTCTTCGAGCTGATCTATGTCCTGTGTTGATAGTTGATATGCTCCTGACCCAAATACTATTCTGACCACAAACAGACCTAACCAGTTTGGTTCGAACTTTCCTTTCTTTTCTTGATCTATCTGGTTGCGTGGATTTTCCTTTAGTACTAGTTCCCCAACTTGAACGACTCGTGGTTTGACCCTATGATTATAACTTCGACACATTCTTTGTTGATATACCTTTAAATGATCAAAGGCATTTTGTCTTCATTCATGGATCAATTCTAACTCCTGCAGTCTAGATACTCGTTGTTCTTCATTTGGAATAAGACCTTTTAATTATACTCGTAGAGAAAGTATCTCTACTTCTATTGGTAGTATTGCTTTTGATCCATAAACAAGAGAGAAAGGTGTGGCACCTATTGGTGTGCGGATAGTAGTACAGTAAACCCATAGAGCAGGGTTCAATTGAATGTGCCAATCTCTTCCAGCATCATTCACTGTCTTTTTGATGATTTTCAAAATAGTTTTGTTTGATGCTTCTGCTTATCCATTCCCTTGTGGATAGTAGGGCGTGGAATATTTGTGTTGGATCTTGAATTTCTCACATAGCTCTTGTACATCCCGATTCTTGAAAGGTCGCCCATTATCAGTGATAATGGTCATGGGTATTCCATAGCGACAGATGATGTAGTTCAAGATAAATGCAACAATTTGTTTTCCTGTGATATTTGTGAGAGGTACTGCCTCAATCCATTTTGTGAAATATTCTATAGCTACAAGGATGAATTTGTGACCATTGGATGAAGAAGGATTTATCTTTCCTACTAGATCAAGACCCCATTGACAGAAAGGCCAAGATGTTGCCAAATCATGAATTTCTTGTGTTGGTGCATGAATCAAATTCCCATGGATCTTACATTACTTGCATGTTCTAGTTATCTGAAAAGAATATCGTTCCATAGTTGGCCAATAATAGCCCAAGCGTATTAGTTTTTTTGAAAGGGTAAGATCAATTGAACGAGTGCCACAAATTTCATTATGAAATTCATGTAAGGCCTTCTCAGATTCTTCTTGTTTGAGACATCTTAAAAGAGTACTATCTAGACCTCGTTTAAACAGGGTATCCGCGATGAGAGTATAATGGGAGGATTGGCGAATAAAGTTTCTCTTTTGATTTTTCGACAAGTCAGGAGGGAGGATATTCTCTTTCAGGTATGTGTAAGTTTGGCCGTAGCGGGAGGAATCATGCCCAACAAGGTGACAAATAGTTTGGGAATCAAGACAATTATGAGCAGGGTAAAACAACTCTTCTACCAGGAATTCATAATGTTGATGATTTTCTTGTGTCTGAAGTAGAGAAGCAAGTGTAGCCATGGCGTCTGTTGCTTTGTTGTCATTCCTTGGAATCTGCTGAAAATTTATTTCTACAAAGTATTTCTTGGTATCATCAACCATCTTTTTATAAGGCATCAACTTTTCGTCCTTTGTTTGATAATTGTCATTGATTTGATTGATGACGAGCTGAGAGTCTCCAAATACTTGAAGTTGTGTAATGTTCCATTGTATAGCCATTTTCATACCTATAATCAAAGCTTCATACTTTGTTGTGTTATTGGTGCATGGAAAGCTTAATCTGTATGCTTTTGGGATTGTATGAACTTGTGGTGTGATGAATATAATACCTACTCTTGATCCATGTTGTGTATATGAACCATCAAAGTATAATTGTCATGTTTTCGTTGTGATTGTTAGGATATTAGCATCGGGAAACTCAATCTGCAAAGGACGATTATCTTGAAGTGGTGCCTCGGCTAGTTGATCTGCAATGACTTATCCTTTTATAGCTTTTTTGTCAACATACTCAATATCAAACTCACTCAGGATCTTGATCCATTTTGCTAGTAATCCTGTTAATGTTGCCTTGCTAAGTAAATACTTTAATGGATTTATTTTAGCTATCAATTTGATGGAGTGAGATAGTAGATAGTGTCTTAATTTTTGAGAAACAAAAACTACCGCCAAGCATGCTTTTTCTGTTGGAGAATAGTTGATCTCATATCCCACTAATGTTCTGCTGATGTAGTAGATGGCTTATTCTTTTTCTTCATTATCCTGTTGTGCAAGCAAAACTCCTAATGATGCTTCGGTGGTCAATACATAGAGTAATAATGGCTTTCCTAGAATTGGTGACATTAAGATGGGTGGTTGCATGAGATATGCCTTGATCTTGTTGAATGCATCCTCACATTGATGGTCCCATTTGAAATGAACATTTTTATGCAATATATGAGTAAATGGTTGACATTTATTTGCTAGTTGAGCAACAAATCTTCTGATTGACTGGATTCTTCCTTGGAGTGATCTTAGTTGACTTATATTCTTGGGAGATGCCATCTCCATGATTGCTTTTACCTTAGCTGGATCTACTTCGATACCTCTAGCTGAAATAATGTATCCCAATAGCTTGCCTGAAGTGACACCAAGGGCACATTTCTTAGGATTGAGATGTAGTTTATATTGTTCTAACCTATCAAAGATCTTTTCTAGTATTCCTATATGGTCTTCTCTGTTGTATGATTTTGCCAAGATGTCATCCTCATAGTCTTCCATGAATGTATGCATCATGTCATGGAATATTGTTGTCATAGCTCTTTGATATGTAGCACCTGCGTTCTTTAGTCCAAAAGGCATGACGTTCCAATAGAAAGTACCCCATGGGCACGTGAAAGCTATCTTTTCTTGATCTTCAGGTGCTATTTTGATCTGATTGTATCCGGAGAAACCATCCATTAGAGAAAACATGGAGTGTCCAATAGTTAAATCTACAATGATGTCAATATCAGGGAAAGGAAAGTCATCCTTTGGAAATGCATTATGATGATCTCTGAAGTCTGTGCATATTCTGATGCTTTTATCTGGTTTTGAAATAGGAACGATGTTGGATACCCATTGAGGATATGCTATAGGTCTGATGAATCCTACATCCAATAATTTCTTTAGTTCTGCTTTGACCAGGAGAGCAATATGTGGATGCATTTTCCTTAACTTCTGTTTGACTGGTTTAGCTTCGGGACTGGCATTCAAGCGATGC
The DNA here is from genome assembly GCF_030272615.1 of Cryptomeria japonica. Classification (NCBI taxonomy): domain Eukaryota; kingdom Viridiplantae; phylum Streptophyta; class Pinopsida; order Cupressales; family Cupressaceae; genus Cryptomeria; species Cryptomeria japonica. The sequence goes on along the minus strand of NC_081411.1, from coordinate 816,978,710 downwards.
ATAATCAGCTCTGGATCCAACCCTGTATTGTTTGCTTATGACTAGGCAAAATTGATTTGCCGTCATTTGAAGAATTCTATATATTGTTGCATTTCTTCTTCTGATAGAGAAGTTGCTAGATGTAGGATCTTTGGTTGCTCTGTTGTCCTAATGTTAACTGCCTTTGTTGGTTCGATCAAAATGGATGACCTGTCTTGATAGTGTGTAGGTAAAGTATCAAATCTCCCATCTTCCAGGTGCCTCGAGGAGGTTTTCACCATTAGATGCGTCCTTTCTTTTTACTTTTTCCTGATCTAATGTTGCCAAGAAATGGTTTTTAGCATTAGACCTGATATTGTTTTCTTTATTTTTCTTTTTGCGACTAGGAGATTTGGCACCCACTTGACTGGAAATTGCGTTGCTGAAATTCCTGGTGAGAGTTGTTGCGGGTTTGATTGCATTAAGATATACATATATGAAATAGTCATTTGGAAAGGTATCCATGGCAGTATGTCCTTCATTTTCCCAATCAATAAGTTCGGGGTTGATTAGAGGTAGGGGGTCATTGGGTTGAGATGTTTCGAGAGTATCAAGGGTCATGATGGATGTATCAGAGTTTTCAATATGTATATGGATGTCTACAATGGTACTCTCATCAGAATGACCTTGCACAAGAAGTTCCCGATCATCTTCGATTAAGTCCAAGTCAGCCGAATGTGATTCTGATTCAAGTGAACTAGTTCCTAAAGTTTGCCCTGCATATGTGTGAACTACATCGACTCCTACATCTTCTTCAAAGCAATTTTTTTCAGGTGATTCTTCAGAGTGATAGGAATCCCATTCCCATTCATTAGAATCTATATCACTTGCAGCTTGCAATCTACATATTTGTTCATATAGTATTTGATTTGTTTCTTCAGCTGCACATAGGAACCTTTTTGTAGCGTTTTGGAGCTTACTGTTAGCACCTAACACTTTCAATTTCTTTCTTGCGCATCGAGATATCAATGTAGCGCATAGGAGTCATTCTTTAGCACGTTTGTACCTTTCTATAACGCATATGTGCAGAAGTCTAGCGTGTGACTCTAGCAGAAAGAAGGAATAATTTGTAATAGAATTGAAAGTTAGGCTTGTATAAGCTCACCAAGGACCTTAATTTTTCACTAACTTTTATTTGTTGCAGGTTACTAATCATTGTTTGTAGATGGGAGGAGTTATATTTAGGCATTTGATTATTTGTATTTCTATATTTTCCAAGTTAGTTTAAAAAGAGTTCATTTCCTCTTGGTTAAAAATAACTTCATTGCTCCTTTGGTGCTTAAAACAAAACCTCACTTTTTATTTTTGCAAAAGGTTAAAAAGAACTACAAACAAACCTTTATTTTTGCAAAGTTAAAAATGATCCCATTTTCTTTTGGTGCTAAGTTAAAAAGAACCTTGTCACTCCTTTGGTGCTTAAAACAAAACCTCACTTTTATTTTTGCAAAAGGTTAAAAAGAACTAAAAACAAACCTTTATTTTACAAAGTTAAAAAGGATCCCACTTTCATTTTTGTTCAAAGCAAAAAGAACTTCATTGAGGATTGGTTGCACAATTTTCATTTTGTTGACCAAATTCACGATTTTACTTTGTTGACCAGGTTTATTTTTCAAGGTTTTGAAACACACATTTTGCTATGAAAAGCTAAAAAGAACACCATGCTTGTTGGAGCAAAATATCCAAATAGACTTTAGCAAATCATTGTCTTGAAGGCTAAAAAGAATATTGTTTGCCTTGTCTCGAAAGTGGAAGGTATATGCTCTCCCCTTAATTGGGTGACCAAAAAGCCAAACCGCTCTTATGCTTTCTTTACTTCAAGCACTTAAATCCTTTAGAAGGCCCGCCCTCCCAAGTTTCCCTTAGGGAGCCATTAATGGCTGGTGAGAGGGGAACGACCTAAGTGGGAACCGACTTTATCGCCAAGTGTTCCATCCCACTATAATCAAAAGTGGAGGCTGACGAAAGTCCCTTTCAATGGTTTTTTATCAGCGATTAGCCTTCCCTCGGTATCTTTAAGATACATAAAACCTTTGTTCTAAAGGTTGGGAAGCATCCCGAGGGAGTTTATCACTGAAGACCGAACAAAAGCCTGATTAAAAACCTTAGCATTAGAAACTTTGAACCAAGTCAATCATCAGACATTGTTAATATCATAGTGCAAGGGTGGGGAAAAATCCACCCTCAAGATCACTCACCATATATCTCCTAAGATAACTACTCAATTGTGAAGCAATTCACTTTGGGTTAATTTTTGACAAAAGGCAAAAAAATGGATGCCCCCTAGGGGGTGACAAGGTTGTTTGAGCTGACGGAGTATCGAGACTAGTGGGCTATGATATTGTTTATGAGTCTTGAATAAAGAGTTTATTTGATCTGTCTTATTGTAATCCAAACCAGTGAAAACATCAGGGATTTGAACACATACTCAAAAGAACATACAGTACTTGTTTAGCATAGACAAAGTTATTTCTTCTACGTGCCATGTTTTCAAGTCAGTTTCAGAAAATCATCCATCAAAATCACAAGTGTTATTTTTCAACACAACAGAAACAAAGAAATCAGGACAGCTAGTGCATAGGAGTAGCATCCTAGCGTGTAGCAAACATTCAATAGTGCATTTTCACTAAAACATAGGGCTTTCATCATTCAACTTAGCGCACAATTAGTATCATACTGGTGAAATTTCTGGTAGGTCTTATCAACATCATTATAGCGCATTTAAGCGTCATCCTAGCACATTCAAGACATCTTATAGCACTTTCATATCAAACATTAGCGCACAATCAGGACATAATAACGCATAATCCATCCAGCACAGTCATTTTTAAATATTTTAAGATAGCGCGTAGGAAAGGAATCATAGCGCATTGTGAACATTCTGTAGCACTTTGGGAACTATCTTTAGCACATAGGGTCTCTATCTTAGTGCATAATCAATATCAGGGAAAAACAAAGAGCAAATCCGACACTTTGGGAAAATTTTATCAACAACTTCAAATACCCTTTCAGGTCCTTTAGAAAACTCAGCAGAAAAACTTCAAATCTGATCATTAGTGAGAACATTTTCAAAATCAATAAGGCACTCTTAGAACAAGTTTTCAAATCATTAAACTAGTTTGAGATTAGACTTCATCCAACAGAATTAGGGAGTATTAGAAACAATGATCAAAGTTTCACCATCCAGTGGATCCTATCAAAACAAATACCTAGTTTAATCCTTAAGTTGTCAAATCAAGTTTCCCTATCGAGAGACTTTATCCATATCATTTGACACACTTTGTCATGGAGGCGAATCAAACTGAACCTTTACTTGATAAAGTAAACTTGAGTTTTCAAACAAAGTATGCAACATCAACACCAACCTTTGATCATTCGTGTATGACCACTAGTCATATTTTGAGAAGAACAAGTCTTCATCACAAAACTAAGTTGAAGAAGAGACAACCTGTTTCTAAGGCACTTGATAAAAGGAATAAATTTATCTATATCAATCGTCAACTCTTTGCATCACATCGTGCATTCTTGCATCATATGCGATTGTATATCCAAGGGAAAACAAACAAGTTTGACAAGGGGCCTTTAAGAAGTAGGGCTTGAATTCAAAAAGCGACATTCAACCAACACTTAAATCGTGGGGGAAGGATTAATGCTGCTTTGTTCCCAAAGTTCCTTATCATTTATAACGAAGCTTGACCTGAGCCGCCAACACCACCAAGAACTCCCATAGAAGAAGAAGATTTTGTCATGGTAGAAATATATTAATGCCTATTATCACTTGGTCCCAGAGAAATAAACATAAGGAATCACAACCAGAATCAAGTATGGGTTGTAGATTGTCCAATCCTTCTGATGAGTATGCCAATATGGGAGAAACAAAGACCACCGAAGAACTTCTCCAAGAATGTCAAGAAAACACAGCTTTCCAAAAACTCGTGGAAAGACTTATAGAAGCAGACAAAGAAAAATATCTACTCATGCTGACTAGCAAAGGAGTCAACATTCATGAATATTTTGATTCATAAAACTTAGGGAATACAGATGAGAGAGTTTCAAGAACAATGAAGAGAAGAAGAAACACATGATCCGGAAAACATACGCAACCAAGATCACACACACGAACAAGACAACACCCACTAGAAAGACGATGCTCGCAATCGAGACAATCTTAATGAACGAGGGGAAACTCTCCCTCAGAGGATAAATGCACCTATGGTTTCTCTTGCATAATAGCTTCAAATGCTGCAAAGACAAATGCAAGACATGCAACAAGGGACTACAATACGATACTCCTTGGACGAAATTTGTCCTTATCCTTTTGATAGGATATTGAACATGGTACCTTTTCCCCCAAATTTAGATATACCAAAGTATGACAAATATGATGGTAAAAGTGATCCCCGCGATCACGTTCAAGAATTTTGTACCATGAGCCTAGAGTTTGCTCATGATGACACTTAATGATATTATTCCCAAGAAATTTGGGAGGGAAAACAATGGAGTGGTTGTCTAAACTTACACCTCCCATAAAATAATTTGATGAGTTGGTAAACAAATTCATAACACAATACTCTGATAACATTCAAAGTGCAATCACCATGCTGGACGTGTGTAACACAAAACAAAAGAGAAATGAAACATTCATAGTGTTTCTTCAATGACAAAGACACATGGTTTCAAGATATCCTTGAGACATACCTGAGAGGGAAAAGATGGAAATCTTCATCGATAATCTAAAGAGTGAGATGAGTTATCAACTTGAACTCCAATGCATACCATCTTTTGCCAAATTGATAGAAAACAAAATCCAAGTGGAGGAAGCCTGCATCAAGAAAGGAACATTGAAGCTCTTTAATGAAGGTGTTAATTTATCAAACACTAACACCTTTAATAATCAAAATAATAACAACACTTTAGATAAATCCATATTTTGGACAAGGAACAAAAGCATTCTTAATGATGGGGTAGTTGATGCAAACAATGTGAAGTCTAAACAACCAGTGATGGCTTTATCAGGTAACCCACCATCCAATAATGATCCAAAAAGTGTTAATCAAAGCACCAACACTTATCCGTGAAATATCAATCAAGGAACTTCAACATCAAATTCCAATAAAAATCATCAAGGCAACACCACTAACCAAGGGAACAACACAAACCAGAGAAGCAACAACACAAACTAGAGAAGCAACACCAATCCTTTCCCATATCAACGCATCTACACACCATTAGGACAAACCTTAGAATCAGCGTTTCAAGAACTCTTGGTGAATAAGATCATCACATTACCAACCACGAACAACTTTGAACCCCAGATCAAATCACCTTGGTGGAATTTCACATTATTGTGACTTTCATCGAAACAAAGGGCATAACATGAATGATTGTATGAGGCTAAAGAACATAGTGCAGAACATGATAAATAGGGGCGATTTAACAATTGATGATCACAAAACAAATGGTGACCATGAAGCCTTAAAAAATACTCTTCCAAATTACAACAAGGGAGGAGCTTCAACATCAAACAATACCAAGGGAGCTTGTATTAATCACCTATATGATAACACCATCAATCACATATCGACATATGGCAATCAAGTAAATGCCATAAAAATTAAGGACAAGCAAGAACATGCGTCGATCAATGTGACAACCAGAGCGCAAAAATATGTCTTGAAATGAAACACATCAACATCCACAACCCCCCCCCCCCCCCCATGGCTCAATATAACTTAGTGGATCAACTATGGAGAACTCCCACTCAAATATCCATACTTGAGTTACTCAAACTCTTGTCAAAACACAAAGATATCTTGGAACAAGCACTTATCGAAACAAACATTCCAAAGGATATGGGCATTGATTGATTCCAAGCCATGGTGGCTCATATGACATGGCTGCATAACATATCCTTTTCCAAACATGATGATGTCTCCTTGAATCATCTGCATAACACCCCACTCCATATCAAAGTTTTAGTCTATAAACATTGAGTAAAAAGAGTGTTAATAGATGGAGGAGCTGGTCTCAATATCTGTACTTTAAAACTTATGCATGCATTGGGCTTCTCTGAGCAATCTATTGATCCAAAAAAGAAGATCACCATCAAAGCTTACAATGATGAAGAGAGGTCATCCAAAGGAACGGTGATACTGCCTATTCAGGTAGGTCTGGTACAAAAAGACACAATGTGCCAAGTCTTGGACATATAATTAACATATAATATACTATTGGGTCATCCATGGATCCATGAAATGCAAGCGATACCTTCCACATACCATCAATGTATCAAATTCTCGTACAATGGACAATAAATTTCCATAAATGCAAATAATAACCCCTTTCAATATTGCAATGCTATGGGGGTAGCTCAAGATAGCCTGGTTCGACACAACAGGGAGGCCCAAGCTTCCTCAACATCCAATCATCATCATGAAGAACTCAAGTCTCTATCCATAGACTTTAAGCAAAAAATGAAAATCAAATACCAAGGCATGGGGGGATACTCTTTTGAACCCCTATGTCTATCAAAATTGTCAACATCCCCAAAATCTAATGGACAACCTTCTGCATCAACACATCAAGCAATACAACCCATCACCAAGTTTGATGGTAAATTTATCCAGTTGGGCACACTAGTCGATGAATCAGAAGAGAAATACATCCGTAGTTGGCTATACAAGGATGAAGAAGAAGTTAGAGTTGCTACCATAGAAGTGTCTGTACCAACCAAATAGTATGTAAATGGGTTTCAGATCATGCAACAGATGGGATACAATGGAAGAGGACCTATTGGCAAGTGTCAAGAAGGCATTATAGAACCCTTGCAACTTCCTTCACAATTTGTAAGAGACAAAACAAGCCTCGGGTACGGACAACATTTGCCGCCTATGCAAAAACAAAATAAACATAAAAAATCTCAGTGGAGAGCGAAGAAAAAATACGATGAAAACTCATGGAAAGAAGCACTACACCAAGCAACAAAAACGACAAGGAAAGAACGAGAATATCAAGAAAACGAGAAACAAAAAGAAGAACTAGCCATTCAAAGGGAGGAAGCCTCTTATAAGAAAATGTATCATGTGCAAGAACCTGTTCGAACCAGAGTAGAGCCACTACTTGAAGGAATTACTACTCACCAAAGGGAAACATTGTATGAACAAATGCAAAGAACACAAGCAGGATCCAATTCCAAATCAGAAAAGCTACAAAACTAGTGTCAATTGTCAAAGATCTTTTCTCACCATACAACATACCTGTTAGAAGCAGTGAGATAATTTGGGACAATAATTCTGAAATCGATTCTAATGAATATGAGTGGGGTAGGTGTTCAAATATTACTGAAGACATTGAGGTCAATACTATCCACTCATACACAACCCTTTCTCAGGAGGGACAAGGTTCAGAATCTCGACCACTTGAATTTGGACCATGACATATCTATGAGGATAGTGAGAATGAGCAATGACAATACACACAAGGCTACATCAAAGATAATACCATCAAGGACCTTGACAATATCATACACCTTGCCAGTATCCCAAACAACTATAATGATGCCTCTATCATGACACTTACCTCGACTGATCTTAACCCACCAAATGACTCCTTACCGCTCGTTTATCTTGATCTCATAGATTGGGAAGAACCTGAACACCATGATATACCAATATTCCCAGATGATGAACCCATTGTCCAGTATCTATGTTTAGTTAACCCAAAAACATGCTCTACTAGTGAAAAAAATAACGATATCTACAATCAGGGGAGTGCCAACTCTCTCAGTTGCAAAAATGAAAGAAACAAAGGATCTAATGGTGAAAACTAGTCAATGGTAGTATTAGATCACAAAAAAAATAAAATAAAGGATGCATCTGCAGGTGAAAACCTTTTTGAGGCACCTAAATATGGGAGACTTGACACTCTTCCTGAACATTGTCAAGAAAGGTCACCAATATTGATTGAGCCAACTCAATCAATAAACATCGGTACTGAAGCAATAGTCAAAACCATACACCTAGTAGAATCACTCACAGAAGAGGAACAACTAGATTTTATCAGATTCTTCAAAGAAAAGCAAATCAATTTTGCTTGGTCTTATGCTGATATGCCCGTAATGTTGGCAATATTGCATTATAATAGACAATGAAAGATTGTTGGCATTTCAATAAGGATATTGAGAAGGTTGTTGATGATTATGGATATAACTGATTAAGGATGTTTTACTATCTTGATATTATTATTTTGTCATTGATGTCAAGAAATTGATTTTCTAATTCAGTATGATGTTGCCATATCTTGAGAAGTATGATATGAAGATTATAAAGATGTCAGTAAAAGACACAGGAAAGAATATGATGAATAAGGGGATGAATAAGGTATTCAATGGGCAACTAGTATCGAGTCAGACAATGATGAGATCATGATGTTTTAGATTTTTTTAACAGCATACATATGTTGTAAATTGTAAAGGTTAATACTATACTATGTTATCAAGCAAAGAACCTAGTCGGTAAACCCTAAGGAACCTAGTCGGTAAACCCTAAGGTTATCGCTATCGGTTAATGAAGGCGGAATGTCTACCGAGTGAAGTTTAGTATTCACAGAGTTGTTGCCGAGTTGTAACCGAGCTATAACATAATGCATTAAATGTTTACATGTGTTATTTAATGAAGGAAGTTGATGAGCTGGAACTGATTAAATGATTGGTGAGCCGTGAATGAAGTTTGTTAATGAATCTAAGGCAATGGAAAGTCCACATGAAGATCTACAGCTTAGATTGAACCGCAATACCCTCGCACAAGTTCCAAGACTAATATGCAAGTTCCAAGGTGGGGTAAAATGTTTTCAGATCGAAAGATGCATTGAACCTGGACAAGATCAAAGATCTGATGGCTATGATTGATCATGGGAAATGTGATCAAGGAGATTAAGTGGTTACCTAATTGTTTATAAATAGGAAACTATTGATAAACAATGTATGCGGGCAAGTGTATGCATAGGGATGCTACATAGTGATTACCGAGCACAGAAGCTTGAAGACCTGTTTGAATAACATAGTATAGAAGCTCAACAGATAGACAAGATTAGTTCTATGTCTAGATTGTATTGAACAAATAGGAATCTGCTTTAGAATTTTAGATGTGAAGTTGCAGATAGATTTTTATTACTGTTATTTTGTGAAAGTGATAGAAAATCTCTTAACCGAGTGGACTTAACAGTCTTATTTGTAAAACCCTTTAGCAAGGTGACATTCTGATTGAGTGTTTAAAATCCTTTAACAAGGTCACTTCTAACAAAGTGAAGATCCTAACAGATCTGAGGGAAATCCCTTAACCGGGTCACATCTAGCAATGTGTTTGTAATCTTTAACAGGATTCGCTTTTAACCGAGCATACTCTAGAAGAGTATATTTCTTAGTGGGTCCGAAATCCCACAGTGGTTTTTCCCTATTTGGGTTTCCACGTTAAATCTAGCGTTATGAGGTTTATGATGTTTATATGCTTTTGAGTTTGCATGTTTAACAGTTTTGGTTATATTACTGAAATATATGTTACCGAGGTTGAATATGATGTTTTTATGGATGATTAAGTTTGTATGATTCACCCCCCCCTCTCATCTTGTTGGCTATTGGATCTGTAGTTATATTAAGTATCAGAACTATCACATAATAGATCTGAACCTAATCATGCATCATTTATCCATCGCTTCAGGAGCTAAGTCGATCAAGCAGAAATTAAGAAAAATAAATCCTCATGTGGCATTATTGGTCAAAGGAGAACTAAAGAAGTTATTAGATGTCGGATTCATCCGACCTATAGACTATGGTGAATGGATTTCAAACATTGTACCAGTTTCAAAACCTAACAAAAGCATCAAAATATGTACAAATTTTAGAGATGTCAACAAAGCATGTCCAAAGGATGACTTTCCTTTACCAAGTATTGACATAATTATGGATCTAACAACAGGCCACACAATGTTATCATTAATGGATAGTTTCTCTGGCTATAAACAAATCAGGATAGCCCCAGAGGATCAAGATAAAACTGCGTTCACTTGTCCATGGGGAACGTATTGTTGGAACGTCATGCCTTTCGACTTGAAAAATGTTGGGGAAACTTATCAAAGAGCCATGACGATAATTTTCCACGATATGTATACCTTCATGTAGGACTATGTGGATGATTTACTAGCTAAATCATTCACCCGAGCAAAACATCTAGGCATATTAGATAAAATCTTTCAAATATTGGAGCAATTCAAGGTCAGACTAAACCCCAAGAAGTGTGTCTTTGGGGTCACATCAGGCAAACTGTTAGGCTACATTGTGTCAGAAAAGGGCATTGAAGTAGATCCAACAAAAGTACAGGCTATCATGGAAATGCTACCTCCCAAGAACATTAGCCAACTCAAATCTTTGCAGGGACGACTGCAATCCATCAGGTGATTTATAGCTCAACTAGCAGATAAAAGTCTACCATTCAATCATCTGCTTCATAAGAACATACCTTTTAGATGGGATAATAAGTGTGCGGAATCATTTCACCAGTTCAAACAATATCTGATGAATTCGCCAGTTTTGGTACCACCAATAGCAGGCAAGTCGCTCATTCTCTACATATCAACAATCAAAGTATCATTGGGGGCACTGCTAGCGCAAGAAGATCCGGAAGGCAAAGAAAGAGATATTTATTACATCAGCAGAACTTTGAACGGATATGAGCTAAATTATACATTCATTGAGAAAGCTTGCTTAGCAGTAGTGTTTGCCTCTCAAAAGTTTTGACACTATATGCCAGCCCATGCAATCAAGCTGGTAGCAAAAATTGATCCTCTCAAGTATTTACTCAACAAGGCAGCTCTTACAGGATGATTGGCTAAGTGGGTCATGATTCTCAGTGAGTTTAATATCTAGTACACAAAATGTCGACCTATCAAAGGAAATGTAATTGTAGATCAATTGGCAGAAGCACCACTACTAGATCATCAACCACTGCAGGTGGAATTTCCAGACATGGATGTACTCATTGTGACACCCAAACAATGGACCCTATACTTTGATGGATCCTACACACAACATGGATCGGATGTCGACATCTTGTTCGTCACTCCAGAAGGGCACACAATTCCGAGATCTTATAGACTGATGTTTCTATGCACCATCAACATCGTTGAATATGAAGCTTTGGTAACAGGAATCAAAATGGTTGTAGAATGGAGAATCACGGAATTGAGAGTTTATGGGGATTCCCAATTAGTTATCAATCAGATCAACGATGAATATCAGACAAAGGATGATAAGATAATGCCTTACAAAAAAATGGTGGATGATTTCAAACAATACTTTGTACACATCACCTTTGAGCGAATCCCAATATTGGACAATAGAGTTGCTGATGCAATGGCCACTATTGCTTCACTACTACAAATTCCAAATAAACAAAGTCGTTACAAGTTCTTGGTAGAGCAATTATTTTCCCCATCCTATGACAATTCTGCATCCCAAGTCATCTATGCCCTAACCAGTTCAGACTCACCTCTATATGGGACAATCTATGATTATCTCAAAAATAATACTCTCCCACCCGACCTATCTCACAACAAAAAATGCAGCTTCATCTGGTAAGCCGGCCGCTATACCTTAACCGCTGACACACTTTACCATTGAGGTCTAGATGGTACTCTTCTTCGATGCCTTGATCGTAACGAATCTGACTCTTCCTTACATGAGCTTCACGAGGGTATCTGTGGTACGCATTCAAGTGGTCCTACTCTCGCCAATAAACTTCTGAGAATGGGATATTACTATCCAACAATGGAGAGAGAGTCCTATCAATTTGCAAATAAATATCCTAAATGCCAAATTCATGGCAATCTTATCCATGCACCAGCATAGGAGTTGCAGTCTTTCACCACATCTTGGCCTTTCTATCAATGGGGACTTGATTTAGTAGGGAAAATTCATCCTTCTTCTTCAAATGGACATAAGTTCATTATCACTGCAACAAAGTATTTCACCAAGTGGATTGAAGTAGTCCTGATGACCACTGTAATTGGCAAACATATATCATCATTCATTCTCAATTATCTAATTTGCAGATATGGCATTCCCAGTTCCATCATCATAGACAACGGGCGTCCTTTCAAGAATCAAGATGTGAGAGAGCTATGTGAATGATTCAAAATCCAACATCGCTTCTCCACACCATACTACCCACAAGGGAATGGTCAAGCAGAGGCATCAAATAAAAAAAATTGAAAATCCTCAAGAAAACAGTAAATGATGTGGGCAAGGATTGGCATGTACAACTCAATCCAACACTTTGGGCATACAGGACTAGTATCAAGACACAAATAGGGGCTATACCATATTCATTGGTGTATGGTTCAAAAGTAATTTTACCTCTTGAGATAGAAATCCCATCTCTCTGAATATCTATGAAGGGCCTCATACCAGATGAGGAATATCGAGTAAACAGGCTGCATGAACTAGAGCTTCTTGATGAAAAATAACAACATGCCTATGACCATCTCAAGGCATATCAACAACAAATGTGTAGAAGCTATAATCACAAAGTCGTCCCAAGGGCTTTCAAAGTCAGTGATCTCGTACTCAAGGAAAATCCCAAAAATCAGCAAGATCGAGAAAAGAAGGGGAAGTTTGAACCTAACTAGTTGGGTCCCTTTGTCATCATATCAGCCTACGGATCAGGAGCATATCAGTTGTCAAATTCAGAAGGGGACATTTTTGATGAACCAACCAACAATATCCATATGAAGAAATTCTACACTTGATTCATCCAATGCACAAAAAAAGCAAAAAAATCAAAAAAAGTATAAAAAATAGTCACTATGGTGAAAACCTAGCAAACATGCACTTTGTGACACAAAAAAATAAAAAATAAGAAAAATACAAAAAAATCAAAAACAAATCAAAAAGTGCAATAAAACAAGTAGTGAAAATCTAGCAATAGGTGCTATTTGTGAGAGAACAACTCCTCTATCTATCAGTACTCATATCTTTTGATCTATCTTGTCTTAGCTAAAAGTCATCGCCAGCACACTGGTGCATGCAACATTATCCTAGACATACTTAGCGTAGTCACTGTCTTTGATTATCTAAAAATAGTTATCCATATCATATCCCACCATGGCTTGGTAATCAACGTATACATCTGTTAGTATTTAACCGGTGACTGAGAAGGGGGGATGAATCAGTTAAAGCAATTTACTCATAGTTCAACCAATCAAAATAACCGATATGCAACTATCCTTTGCATAGTCTTTAAACATTGTGTAAATCATGAAAGCAACTAACATCATAGAAAAGAGATTTGCATGCACACATAATTATCATATAACATAGGTAATTATACATGGAAACCTTCAATTAGAGGGAGAAAACCACGGTGGGGATAACCCACATTCTCTCTTACTGCAGTGAAGAAAGATGCTCTGTTAAGAGCTTACAATACGTTCTTTTCAAGAACATCACCTTGTTAGGAGTGACTAGTATCCGGTTAAGAATACCCTAGAACCTGTTAAAGTTCACCTTGCTAGAGGATTCTACAACTTCATATTGAAGTGACTCTGTTAAGAGATTTTACATGAAGAATCAGTTAAGGTTCACCCTACTAAGGGATTTACAATGTTGCAATTGTTAGAAGGCAACAAAGATGAATACTCTTTCTAATGATACTACCTCTGTCTCATAGATCCACTTTGCATGCTATGTTCAATTGATCATGTTAGCTTCACTGATTCATCCTTGTATCTACTATACTTTGTTTTTCTCCCCCTGTGTTCACTTTCACTAATCTCTTTTCACATCAACAACACATTCAGAATGAATTGTGTGAATATATTTGCCTTTTGGTTCTAGCGCTAACTTTCCCTCCAAAACATCAGATTCAAAATTTTGTTACCACGCCTTAAATTACTCTACAGAAATCATTCCAGGAATATCGGTCAAGACAGTCATTCATGTCGATAAGTCCATTGGTTGACTGGATAAGACCGTCGGTTTAACTGGATGTCAACTGGACGTTTCCTAGTCTGTCGGTTGAGACTCCTATTATGTTGGAGTACCGATCAAATTTTGCATAACCAGTTACCACCTGTATACCAGTCTCTTATCTACTTAGTCAATTAACCTCCTATGTGTTGATCTATTCATTGCTTAGCCGGTTGACCCCCTGTGTGCCAATCTACTCACACTGCTTACCCTATCTACACATTACTTAGCTGGTCTATACTTTGTTTATTCAGTTAAGCTTTGTATACTGGTCTACTAGCTACCGATAGGATTAAGAACTCTTGTTCTTTACCGGTTATCCTTTACTTATTTGTCGATGGACTGTGAAGACTTAGAAGATGATGTTGCCAACAATGACAACCATTTCATTCACCGGTCATACAAAATGAAACAAAATGCCAACAAAATCCACATCGATAAATATCTGTGACTAGGGACAACATTCCTCTCATTGTAGCATTCCGTCAATAGACAAAGAAGGCTAGAAAACAAGACCATTATCCAACTGCAACTTTAAACGCACACATGATGGATGATTTTCTGAATTATGATTTGTTTACATTTTAGCATGAAGTTTTGACTCTTTTGTATCTTTATTTTTTGAATAATTAGATCTCTTGAGCTACTCAAGGATGCATTGCGCTAGAGAAGCAACGAAGGAATCTGATATTTTTTGGTTTTCTATTTGTGAGGTGATCATTCATATGATTTTTTGATTTTCCACTTTGCACATGGTTAACTCTTGTCTGTTTTAGGCAAGCAACACTCAAGTCATCTTGGTTTAATTATACCTCGACACTTGTGTCGTCTTGCAATATCAAAATCCATGTAAGTTATACTCAGGTCGTTATGGTTCAATTATACCATGATGCTTGTATCAACTTTCAACATATCAAAAGCTTGATGATGATAAAAAAAGCACAAGCAAGTGACTCAACATGAATGACAATGACAGAATTAAAGAAATCATTTAGTTGCACATCATTATCATCTTAATCTCGCATTTAGTTGCATATCATTTTAAATCTTGCATTTAGTTGCATATCATTTTAAATCTTGCATTAGTTGCATATCATTTTAAATCTTGCATTAGTCTCACATTATTATCATTATCATACATCTCCATTTTAAGATACATCTCATAAATCAAAATAATCAATGCAGTACATCATCACATTCTCATCTCATCATGAATCATGCATTCACATCAAAATCAAAATCCAAAGTATTATTATCTAAGCATCAAATCATCCTCATCGAATCATCATATTGAAACATAATGTATCATCATCAATAAACACATCACATGTGGATCAGAGAAAATCAATGCCATATATATATATATATATATCTCAAAAATGGTCAAAATGTACAAGGGATATCATGTCCATCAAAATACATCAAAGTAATAAAAAATAACAAAGACATGTCTCTCAGGTATGACTATCTCTTGAGGCTGACAGTCTAGCAGTCAATGTCCCAGCTCTTGGATCTCCACTGGGTGGATCACGTCGAGCAGGCCCCGTAACTCCCATACTCTCTGTCCTCATATGACTATGGCTGGATTGACTAGATGCCATTGCACCATATCTAGGAGCTCTGTGATCTTGAGGGACCACCTCCTCGTATAGACGCCTATAATACTCAGCCTCCTTGGCCGAGTACAGTATCTCTCTCAACATGTCCCGAACTGGGGCACCAGTCATCACTCTCTCGAACCTATCAGCAAGAGCCTCTGCCCAACCCCAACGCTCTATCTCAGTATCTCGCTTTGCGATAACCTTCCTAATCTAGCATTGTTGCGCTAGCACCTATACATGCAGCTCCTACACCGAAATCTATAGCACTCTAATCTGTGAATCATGTCGATGGGTGGGAACCCTAATCTAAATGGGTACCTGTGTGGTGGTCCCACCCACACCTGTCCCTGTCTGAGGCACTGGTGGAGGTAGAACATCAGATCTCCTCCTCTAGGAAGGTTGCCTGTCATTCTCTGTACTGCCTACCGTAGCTAACATCGCACCTACCCTACCAACTCCATCAACACCAAGGATGACACCTCCTCCTCTCCCCTATCTCTTCCTCATCTCCCTCCATCTAATCTACCTCTTCTCTCCCTATCTCTACCACCTCTGTCAAATCCTCCAACAACTCCTCCACCACTCCTCCACCATCTCCACCTCCCTCTCCTACCTACTCTCCCTCCTCATCTCTCCATCTGACTCCTTCTCGCCCCTGTGGCTGTTCATCCTCATCATCATCAAAAGAAAGCAACAGCTCTGCCAAATAAGATATACGTGCCACTACATGTGCCATGAAGTAGGCTGAAAACTCCTTTGTCATCCTTGCATCCACAACCCCAGCCCCATAATCCCAGATCTGTCCTGCCAGCGACATATACTCCTCAACTGCTGCTATGCTATCTAGAGTGGGTGATGGGATAGGGTTTGGGATAGACTAGCCTAGTCTATACTCTTGGATCCTTCCCTTTAATCACCTGGTGTTCTCTTCACACCCTAGGGTCTCTAGGAATTCCCTTGCTTGAGGAATCTCCTGACCTTGCCCAATCCACCCACCAATGAGTTGCAATGCTGCTCCTAAGGTCTCACCTACTCACGAGACTCAAAACCCCTTACCATGGCTAATAAGGGCTTGGCTTTTCCTACTACTTCCTAGGTCCTAGCAAGGTTAGGACAGGTCTTAAACCATGTTTTACATCCATCCATGTGCCCCCAAGAAGTTGCAAGCTTTCAACCCCTTACTGATTTCACTGTTTAGTGTTTTTGCCTACAAAATAGGGCTACAAGGATTTTGACCAATTAAGCCTCCTACCCGGTCCTTTAGGGCTCCCTCTCACAAATGATGCACAAAATACCCAAACTCCCAAAATGGATTACCATTCATTTGGCAAGGGCTTAAGGATTTCTCTGGTTTTGGGCCTCCAAGTGGTCGTACAGTGCCTTGGGCAAATTTTGGGGTTTTTAAGGGTTTTATGAGGGTTTTTAGGCCTGCCAGGGACACAGTGTAGGTTTGCTGCTCTTTCCACCTTGTTTGGATTGGTGGAAGCTCCTCCTTCACACCAATGATGCTTCACTCAACCCTCTACAACTCCTCCAAAGGGTGCCTTCTTCTCTGTCCTTCCTTGCTCTCCAAGACCTTTGCAACTTGAACCTTCCTAGCTGGGCACTGTCCAGTCTCGCGTAGGAGTGGGTCTTTGTATGGCCTCCTTGCATTTTCAAGGGCCATGCTTGCATTGAACTATAGTACTTGGTGTTTACTCTCATTCCCCATGGTTTCAAGGTGATTCCACAATGGGGAATGGAGTTATGAGCCCATTTATTCAAACCAGTCCAAAACTGGATATAGAGAATGCATATTACAAACTATTTACAAACACTCCTCACTTACAAGCCAAAACCTGATCTAATTTCTCAAAATTAAATTTAACACACCATAAAAGACACTCCACATAGTTTTTCATGAAAATCAATCCATTAATGATCTTTCTTTACTCCATTTGTGTCGACTGGCAACAAAAATTGCAGTCACAGTCAGTTAGTTTGCTTGGGCCGTACAATATCTAACATCCAACCTATTAATTTAGGGTTTTCAAATACTTATACTACCCTCTCCTTGGTCTGTGTTCCCATACTAGGGTTTTCCACGCTAACCTAAAGAATTTTGGCCTCTAGGTGAAAAAGTTGCTTGACAACTTTTAAAAGTTGTCATGCAACTTTTGCAACTTTTGAGCAACTTTCTCAATGTTGCTTTTCTTGACTCCTAGACCCACATTGGGCCAACATAAGGACACCACCATGCTATGAAGGACCCCTAAACACCTCAAAGGCACACTTATCCTCTATTTGCAAGAAAATCTCAATCTTGACTTATGACCCTAAGACCTCAACTAGGACCTTAACTATGACCAATGAGCACATGGCTCTTTATTTTATATACAATGGCTTCATAAAGAAGCAAGAACACAAACAAAAAAAATGGTGGGAGCCCTTTGAAGGGTGCTCCTACACCATACTCCCCCTCTGCAACAAGCTAAGGAATTAGGGGAGTGAGAAGAGCCGGATCAATGCCTAGCTTCTTGAACTTGCTCTCCTCCACCCAAGTAGCTTCAGATTCAGGTTGGCGTGCCCATTTCACCAAGTGATCCATGTAGACCTGGTGTCTAGTAGACTTCTTTACTCTTGACTCCAAAATCTCCTCTGTTATAGGCTGCTTCACTTGTGGTGAGGCATTCACATCCAAGTCTTGTAGTACCTTGGCTTGGTTCTCAAACTGTCCTTCTATCTCACCCTTGTACATGATCAGATCAACAACATTGAAGATTGGTGAAATGGCTAAGTTTGAAGGCAGTTCAACCTTATAAGTGTTCTCACCATATTTTTCTAGAACTCTACAAGGTCCTACCCTCTTCATTTGTAGTTTGGTAGGCTTACCACTTTGCATCCTAGCTTTGCTCAAATGGACCATCACATAGTCACCCACCTTGAACTGAACCTCTCTCCTTTTCTCATCCATTTTTGCTTTCAGTTTTTGAGTGGATTCAAGGATGGCTTTCTTGACCTTCCCTTGAACTTCCTTGATGGTTTGAGTGAAGTCCTCTGCTTGCCCACTCTTCATCTCCAAAGTACCAAGGTCTCTCAACTCACATACTCCCCTTGGATGTCTACCATACACAACCTCAAAAGGACTTCTACAAGTGGTCCTATTCACATTGTCATTATATGCATACTCTGCTTGAGGAATGATTAGGTCCCATGTCTACCCATACTCCTTAGTTAAACACCTCAACAAGTTGCCTAACACCCTGTTGATGACTTCAGTTTGACCATCAGTTTGAGGATGGTAAGCTGAGCTAAATGACAAGTTGGTTCCTAGTCTCCTCCATAATGTTTGCCAAAAATGGCCCATGAACTTGTTGTCCCTATCTAAAACAATGCTTAAAGGGAGTCCATGAATTATAACAATCTCCTTAAAGAAGAGATGTGCAACATAGCTAGCATCATGTGTAGTCCTACATGGAATGAAATGGCTCATCTTGGAAAATCTATCTACTACCACATAGATGTTGTCCATACCTGTCTTTGTCTTCGGAAGTCCTACTACAAAGTCCATGCTTATACATTCCCAAGGCCTATTTGAGATTGACAATGGTTGATAGAGACCAGCATTGCTTGATCCTCCTTTTGCTCTTTGGCATACACCACATTGCTCCACATACCTCTTCAGATCTCTTGGCAACTTTGGCCAATATTAGTACCTCTATACTAAATCCAATGTTTTTTTGACTCCAAAGTGTCCACTTAAATTTCCATTGTGTTTCTCTTGGATGAGGTTTTCCCTCATGGATCCTCTAGGCACACACAACTGATTACCTTTGAACAAGAGACCATTTTGGAGAGTGTAATCTGCATACTCACCATGGAAATGGTTCTCAAACTCCTTGCAAACCTTGTAAGCTGATGAGAAGTCTTCATCTCCTTCATAGAGGTCCTTGAAACCTTCTATTCCTATGCTCTGCAACTATAGTTCTAGAACTGTCAACAACTTCCTGCTTAGTGCATCTGCCACCTTGTTGAGTTGCCCCTTCTTATGCTTGATGGTGAAGGTGAAGGATTGGAGGTATTCCATCCATTTCAAATGCCTATTGCTAAGCTTCTCTTGAGTGTTAATGTAACTCAATGCCTGGTTGTCTGTGAACACCACAAATTCCTTTGGAAGTAGGTAATGCCTCCATTTCTTTAGAGACTGCACTAATGCATACAACTCTAGGTCATAGGTTGAGTACTTCTTCTTTGCATCATTAAGCTTCTCACTAAAAAATGCCACAGGTCTTCCCTCTTGACTCAATACACCCCCTACTACAATTCCACTTGCATCACACTCCAATGTGAATAGCTTATCAAAAGTAGGTAGGAGAAGGATAGGTTTTGTGGCTACTTCTTGCTTCAACAATTGAAATGCTTTGTCAGCCTGCTTAGTCCATTTAAACTTAGTTTTAAGGCCTCCTTTTATGGTGTCAAGGACTGGTGCACATATGCCACTGAATTTCCTCACAAACTTCCTATAGAATTGAGCTAAACCGTGGAAACTCCTAACTTCAGTCCCTGTTCTAGGTGCAGGCCAATTCAAGATTGCCTCCATTTTGCTTGGATCCATCTTCAAGGTTCCCTTAGACACCACAAATCCTAAGTAGACCAGCTCTTGCTTCAAGAAGTCACACTTCTCTAGGTTGATGGATAAATTCTCCTCATGCAAATTCTCTAAGACTAACCTCAAATGCTCAAGGTGCTTCTCTTTGGTTCTGCTATAGATGAGAATGTCATCTAGGTACACCACCACAAATCTGCCTGTGAAGTCTTTTAACACCTCATTCATCAACCTCATGAAGGTTCTTGGGGCATTGGTGAGTTCAAATGGCATCACAAGCCATTCATACAATCCTTCTGTGGTCTTGAAAGCAGTCTTCCACTCATCACCCTCCTTGATTCTAATCTGGTGATAACCACTTTTAAGGTCCAACTTGGTAAAATACATAGCACCTCCTAAATAGTCCATCAAATCCTCTATTCTAGGAATAGGAAACCTATACCTTATGGTGATCCTATTGATTGCCCTTGAATCAGTGCAAAGTCTCCATTTGCCTCCCTTCTTTGATGCTAGCACTACCAAGACTGCACATGGGTTGATGCTCTTCTTTAATCAGTCCTTGTTCCAATAACTCCTGCACTTGCCTTGCTACCTGCTTGTTTTGATTAGGTGTGAGCTTGTATGTAGCTTTTTTAGGTAGGGATGCTCCAGGAACAAAGTCTATTTGATGGCTTATAGACCTTCTTGGTGGGAGTGTTGCAGGTGCTCCATCACTCACTATGTCCTTATACTCTTGCAACATGTGCTTCACCTCCTTGGGTACTTCTGCCTGCAACTTGTCTTCTTCCTCCTTTGGTTTCACAAAGATGGCACACTTCACTATCTCCTCCTCATGTAGAAAGTTTAAGAACTCTTTACCAGTAGCCAATAAGACACTAGGTGTTCTTGAAGTGCCCTTCTCATTCTCTGTCAAAGACTGAATCTTGAAGGTCTTTCTGTCCTTCTTGAATGAAATGGAGTTCTCCTCTCCATCATAGATCACCTTCCTATCAAATTGCTAGGGTCTACCTAGTAATAGGTGATAGGAATCCATAGGTAACACATCACAAAGGATCTTATCCTTGTATCCTCCAATAGAAAACTCTACCCAAGTTTGTTCATTGACTAGCACACTCTGCTCATGATTCAACCATGTCACCTTATATGGGTTAGTGTGGGGTATCCTTGTAAGTTTCAACTTCTTGGTTGCCTCCTCTGATATTATGTTATCAGTTGACCTTGAATCAACTATCACCTTGCAAACTTTACCAAGGATCTTGCATCTCACCCTAAACAATGCTCTCCTATGCTTAGGTTCATTCTTGACTGGCTGTCTTATCAAGACCCTATTGAACATCAGATTTTTTCTAATCTCTGATTCAATATGGTCCACCTCAGGTGTCTTACTACTTGAAGAGTCTTCATGTGCATAAGCAACCTCTTTCCACTGTTTGATGAGGTAGGCTTGTCAGGGCATCTATATGCCAGATGTCCCAATTGACCATAATTGTAACATTTCATAGTTGCAAAGTAGGAGTTACCCCTGCCGGTACCTCTACCCATACTTGGACCACCTTGTGCACCTCTTCCTCTAGAATGGTCCCCTCTGAGATTGGTTTCACTGCCATGTTTATTCAACTTGGCTTCTCCTTGGTTCCTCTTCTCATTTGCCTTGCTTTGGTAACCACCTCGGTGATTCACTTGTTCTCTACCTCTACCTCTACCCCTATTATTGGAGTCTCCTTTCCTTTTGTTCCTCTCTTCCACCTTGACAGCAAGCTGATGACATTTTTGAACAATAGTAGGAGTCCATAGGCTTATCTCCTCCTGAATGTTCCACTTTAGGCCACTTAGATACCTAGCCACCTTAATAGATTCATCTTCCTGGACTTTGGATCTAAGACAAAGTTTTTGAAATTCTTCAGTGTAGGAGGTCACATCAAGGTCTTTTTGCTTCAATCCCTATCTCTTCTTATGAAGTTGGACTTCATAATCCTCTAGCAAGTAGTTCTCTTTGATCTTACTCAACATGGCCTTCCAATTAGCAATAGGTAGCTTTCCCATGCTAACGCTCTCTTCTTGCAAGTACTTCCACCATGTCAAAGTTGCTCCCCTTAATCTTGATTTGGCAACCTTAACCTTTTGAGCCTCTATCACTCCCTCACACTCAAAGTGGTTTTCCATGCCCTCAATCCATTCCATGATAGTATCAATGTCCATCCTTCCACTGAAATGTGACAATCCTTCAAAAGCTTTGGTGTTCAAAGCCTTAATAGCTTTTACAAATGGTTCTTCATTGAACAAGGGATCTGGTTCAGGTATAATATCATCTATGTCTATAGTTTTCTTGCCTTTATCCTTGGTGTCTTCTCCCCAAGGTCCTTGTGTCCTTTGATCCACCACTTCCTGCAGTTTATCCCTTATCTTACTCATAGCTTCTTCAAGGAGTCTATTCTTCTCCTTCTGCTCTTCTACCTCCCTAGCCAGCTCTGCATTAGTGACCATTGTGCTTTACCTTACTGATTCACCAGTATATAGAGACATACACAGTCCAACAAATCTTTAACTGCTCTGATACCAATTTGATGGGATGGGGTTTGGGATAGACTAGCCTAGTCTATGCTCTTGGATCCTTCCCTTGGATCACCTGGTGTTCTCTTCACACCCGAGGGTCTCTAGGACTTCCCTTTCTTGAGGAATCCCCTGACCTTTCCCAATCCACCCACCAATGAGTTGCAATGCTGCTCCTAAGGTCTCACCTACTCATGAGACTCAAAACCCCTTACTATGGCTAATAAGGGCTTGGCTTGTCCTACTACTTCCTAGGTCCTAGCAAGGTTAGGATGGGTCTTAAACCATGTTTTACATCCATCCATGTGCCCCAAGAAGTTGCAAGCTTTCAACCCCTTACCGATTTCACTGTTTAGTGTTTTTGCCTACAAAATAGGGCTACAAGGATTTTGACCAATTAGGCCTCCTACCCGGTCCTTTAGGGCTCCCTCTCACAAACGATGCAAAAAATACCCAAACTCCCAAAATTGACTACCATTCATTTGGCAAGGGCTTAAGGATTTCTCTCATTTTGGGCCTCCAAGTGGCCGTACAGTGCCTTGGGCAAATTTTGGGGTTTTTAAGGGTTTTATGAGGGTTTTTAGGCCTGCCAGGGACACAGTGTAGGTTTTTTGCTCTTACCACCTTGTTTGGATTGGTGGAAGCTCCTCCTTCACACCAATGATGCTTCACTCACCCCTCTACAACTCCTCTAAAGGGTGCCTTCTTCTCTGTCCTTCCTTGCTCTCCAAGACCTCTGCAACTTGACCCTTCCTAGCCAGGCACTGTCCAGTCTCGCCTAGGAGTGGGTCTTTGTATGGCCTCCTTGCATTTTAAAGGGCCCTGATTGCATTGAACTATAGTAAAAGGTCTGTTCTCTCATTCCCCATGGTTTCATGGTGATTCCACAATGGGGAATGGAGTTATGAGCCCATTTATTCAAACCAATCCAAAACTGGACAGAGAGAATGCAAATTACAAACTATTTACAAACACTCCTCACTTACAAACCAAAACCTGATCTAATTGATCAAAATGAAATTTAACACACCATACAAGACACTCCACATAGTTTTTCATGAAAATCAATCCATTAATGATCTTTCTTTACTCCATTTGTGTCGACTGGCAACAAAAATTGTAGTCACAGTCAGTTAGTTTGCTTGGGCCGTACAATATCTAACATCCAACCTATTAATTTAGGGTTTTAAAATACTTATACTACCCTCTCCTTGGTCTGTGCTCCCATACTAGGGTTTTCCACACTAACCTAAAGAATTTTGGCCTCTAGGTGAAAAAGTTGCTTGACAACTTTTAAAAGTTGTCATGCAACTTTTGCAACTTTTGAGTAACTTTTTCAATGTTGCTTTTCTTGACTCCTAGACCCACATTGGGACAACCTAAGGACACCACCATGCTATGAAGGACCCCTAAACACCTCAAAGGCACACTTATCCTCTATTTGCAAGAAAATCTCAATCTTGACTTATGACCCTAAGACCTCAACTAGGACCTTAACTATGACCAATGAGCACATGGCTCTTTATTTTATATACAATGGCTTCATAAAGAAGAAAGAACACAAACAAAACAAATGGTGGGATCCCTTTGAAGGGTGCTCCTCCACCAGTGGGTCCCCACTCCGGCACAACTTGTCACCGACAAGCATATAAACAGGCTCCCTGTGGCATCCCCTGTTGTCTACCATACTGCCGCTGAACATGGCTATGCAAGAATTGCTCAATAATAAAGGGCACCTATCCAATTAGGTACCTTGACATATATACATAGGGCATCTCTACCCCATCCTCTACCCACACCTAACAATCCATATATAGTCTCCAAATGACAGTATCGATATCATCGAGTGCCCTCCGCCAATGCTCTTGTTTACCCAGCTTACGCTGGACAACCACACATGTATACCCATAAGAATAAGCCTGACCAACTGACCTATCCCTGTCTGCAAGTGGTCTCGACACAGGAATATGCTCACAGGCCCACACCTATAACAATGTCACCCCAACTGATAAACTATTGTATCCCAGATGTGGAGCTCTCTATATAGATGGGCCAACATATAGGACTCGCATGCAAACTTGTGTCCCTGCATCACCATATCCTCCAACACCAATCCCCATCTAATGAATAGTCCCTTTGACCTACGGTCCTACGGTCGGGACACAAAAATCCACCAATGAAACCTGCTAATACTGATGGCAGTGGAGCGTAACCAAAATCCAAAAACTCCTGCCATAGAATCTCATACCCACTAATCCCATCATCTTGGAAGATGCGATGGAGAGCCTCTGTCCCACCCTCCTTAGTCTTCTCGTAAGGTAACAAGGCCCCACCTATAGGAATCCATAAAATTCGATAATAGTCCTCTAGTGTGACTATCATATCACCCGTAGCCAAGTGAAAGGTGTTCGTATCACTGTGCCACCTCTCTGCCAATGTTGTCAATAAACCCCAGTTAATGATATACCGAGGCATGTCTAATAATAGGGAAAACCCACATCTCTCAATAATATCTCTATTAGCCTGTGACAAATGTGGAATCAGTGTCCAAGGCCTTGGAAATCGCTCTCGAGACTGGACCACGCCAATCTCTTCCTACAAATTAACAAGTATCTATCATCAGTTCCAAATCCATTTGATTTATCAAAGCATAACAAGATAAACTTGAAATAGCGAAGCATCTCGAGAACACATCATAAACATATTCACATCAATCCATGAATAAATCAAGACCCATATCAAGAAATCAAGCAAAGACCCATATCGAAAAATAAAGCAAAGACACATATCGATAAATCAATCAAAGATCCATATCGAGAAATCAAGCAAAGACCCATATCGATAAATCAAGCAAAGACCCATATCGAGAAATCAAGCAAAGACCCATATCGACAATTACTAACACATATCAAGAAATCAATCAAAGACCCATACAAAGAATCATAGACCCATATCGAGAAATCAATCAAAGACACCATATCAAGAAATCAATCAAAGATCCTTACCAAGAAATCAAGCAAAGACCCGTATCGAAAAGAAAGATCCATATCGAGAATCAAAGACCCATATCGAGAAATCAAGCAAAGACCCATATTGAAAATCAAGATCCATATCGAGAAATAAATCAAGATCCATATCTAGAAATCGATCAAAGATCCATATCGCAAGCAACATCAAAATCCATATCGCAAGCATCAAATCAGGACTCATATTGGAAATCAAATCGGGACTCATACTGGAAATCAAATCAGGACTTATAAAAGAAATAAAAAATCAGGACTCATATCGGGAATCAAATCAGAACTCATATCGAGAAATTAAATCAAAGACTCATATCAGAAAGCAACATCATGATCCATATAAAGCTCAAAATCAGGATCCACATCAAAAATTAATCAATTGGCACTCCATATCGAAAGCAATTCATATTAACAATAGTAGACTCAGATCATCCTACAACAACATATCAGAATCAGACATCATCAAAAAACAGAACTCACATTGGATCAGGACCCATAATAGAACAATCATAAAACACATATCGACATCTACACCATCTATCTAATCTATTTGACTCGCGATGCTTTCTTCACAATCACTTTTTCATCACCTTTGAACCCCACGTGCTAAACCAGGGCTCCTAAGCACTAAGCTACCAATTATGCGCTAGTCTTTTTCATCAATGTGCTAGAAATTAAACCCTACGCGCTAACTAGAATTCCAAATGCGCTACCCTATTTACCTCACGCGCTAGATTATCCTACGCACTACCCAACCTACCCATTGCGCTTCTATACAAACTTCACACGCTAAATCATCTTATGTGCTAACCTACCCCCCGATCGTGCTACAATGAGGTCCCCAGATGCTAAAACTCCTAGGGTTTTGCTACACGCTAAACGTCCTATCGTATGCTCTAGACACCTAACCCTACGCGCTAACTCGGCAAAATCCAACCCCAAAATTGAAAACGTGACCAAAATGAATAAAATCAATAAAAAACGAAGCAAGATTTTGACCACTTACTGGTGGACCATAGGCGGTGGGTCTCTGTATCACCTAACACACTCAAATTGGTGTGAGGAGTATGGAATCGACATCATCATCAGAGCTCCAAATGTCACAATCACAAAGAGACAAGTGTGCAAATGATTTTTCAAAGTCACTTTTAACCTTTTTATAGGGTAAAATAAAAAAGGTTAATAAGTGGGGCATGTATTTTACTCCTACTTCATCATTTTTAAGCTTATCAACATCATTTTTGGGAGATGAATCAATCAAATTCAGTCAACATAGTCAATATTCTCATATTGGAATCAATTTAAAAACGCTTGACAATTTTCCGCGCAATCCTTGATTCATCTCCCGAGGGGGCATCATCAATATCGTTCATCAAATCTACATCTAGGGCTTCATATCGACATTTCAGCACACAAAGATCATATTGATCAAATTTTGACAGGACATCCGACAAATTTTCTTTGAATCAACATGTGCACACACGTCACTTCAAAGAGGGGCAAAATGTAGATGTATAAATCTGACCACTTTCCTAAATGAATATCTAATATTCATTTTAGCCCCATTCCCCTTATTAATTAAATTATATTTAATTAATTTCTTCACATTCATCTATTTGATTAAATGAATTACTCAACTTATTTAATTAAATTCATCTAAACCTTTTCTAGCCTTTAATTAAATAAATCAATTTATTTAACTAATTCCCCTTTCTCCCCTTTTAATTAAATTTACAATTAATTAAATTGATCCTTGTAAATAAATAAATCTAATTTATTTATTTAAATCCCCCACTTGTATTTATGCAAGTTGCATCTATTTATTTGAAATAAAGTAGTTTTATTTCAATTGAAATCCTTTTCCTCCACTTGCATTTTCCTACATATCCCACTTGCCTCCTAAACCCCCTTCTAAATTCTTCTAATCACTTCCAATTTAGCCTAATCCATCTCCTAATTATTGTCACAATCCTAAGAAAAGGGAAGTCACTTCTTGAAGCCTCCAAAGTCTTTGAAATACATTAAAGGTTTATCCATTCAACAAGCTAACTTGTTGAGTTCCCCAAAATTTGGAAGGACTCTTACAAATTTGTCCCCAAAGTCTTCCTAACCATTAATGGTTAAACTCAACCTTCTTTCATGGCTAGAGACTTTCTCTCTAACTTAACCCTCATCTAACCCAAGGGTCTCATCAAGCATTCATGGCTTTAACCTTGGTTATCCTATTAACCCTTGCACAAGAGTTTACCCCTTAGGTAAAAGATTTATCCAATGGATGACCCTAACCTAAACTTAACCCTTACCTCCTAAGGTAACCTTCATGTCTTCTCAGGAATTTAATGCTTCTTATATCTCCTCTCAAGCAGACTCTTGTTGACAATTGTCACCATTTCATTGGTGAGAATTGTAAACATGGATTGATTAACTTTCAATCCTGGCCCTTGTTAAGATTATCCAATCTTGACCATCTATTGCCCTATTTTCCCTATAAAAAGAGCTCTATTCTTCATTTTCAAAAAAAAAAGTCTTTGTGCATCAAACTTATAGTCATTTTGCTCAATCAATAATCTTTCATGCATCTACATTATAGTCTAATTACTAAGCATTTTAGCCTCTCTTTCTTAAATCATCACAATAGCATTTAGAAGCATTTGTATATCATAGAATATCCATGTTAGACTATGATGCCTTCCTAAATGAACAAGGCTAGCCAATGACAAACAACACACAAAAACCAAAAGATCATCAGTGTTAGTCAATCAAAAACTAATCTAAAAAGGCATACCAAGAGAGATACTAAAAACATGCAAGCATATTTAACTATCAAAGCAAACATGACGAGGCATCTCCAAATACCTCCTAACATGCTCTTAGTTCCTTTCTCCCTTGTTCCTCTCCTCTCCAAGTTCCAAAATAGTGTAGCTCTCAGCAGCTTTTTGCACTATGGATGCTTATGGAGGATTGAGATTGTATTATAGCTCTAAATGTGAAATGAAAAGCTAATACTATGCTTATTGATGCTAAAATGATATATTTTAACCAAAATAACAAGATATTAGATTGCCTATGCTAAAATGCTCTCTTAAAATGCCTATAGCTTAAATGCATACAAGTTTTCAGGATCTGGATTATGAAGAAATGGGCTCTATTTATAGGAAAAATGGAGTAATGGATGGTTGAGATTGAGCAATCTCAACAAGGGTCAGGATTGAATGATTTCAAATCCATGTGAGGGCTTTCAACCCAATCCCAGGATGACAAGTGTCAATGTGAGATAGGTTGAGAGGGGAGGGAATAAGCATTAAATGCTTGATATGACCTTGGGAGTTAAAGTCAAGGTTGGTTGAATGAATAAACTCTTTATTCAAAGAATAAAGCTTTTATCCAATGGATAAATTCTTGCGCAAATGTGAAATGGATGAATATGGTCAAAACAATAAATGTTTAGGGGGACAAGTTTGAAATAACCATAAATGGCTATGTAAGAGCCATAAATGGTCATGTAAGAGCCATTAGTGGTCTTGGAAGACTTTGGGGGTTAATTTGTTGAACACACAAAGCATTAAATGTTTTTCAAAGACTTTGAAGTCTTTGAGAAGTGACTCCATTTTGCTTAGGAATGTGACAATAATTAGGGGATGGATTAGGCTAATTAGGAAGGGGTTAGAAGAATCTAGAAGGGGATTAGATTTTGCAAGTGGATTTGGTGGGTGAGGGAAAATAGGATTTTATTAAAATAAAAATTCATTTATTTCAATAAATGTGTGCAAGTTGCATTTGTAGGAAAATGCAAGTGGGGGGGGATAAATGATTTAAATAAATGTTTGATTTAATTTATTTAAAAGAGGAAAAAGGGGGATTTAATAAATAGATTTTATTTATTTAATTGATTGGAATTTGATTTAATGAATTAATTAAAATAAATTGAATAATTTATTTAATTAATAGGAGAATGTTTGGAGATGAATTAATTAAATATTAATTTAATTAATTGATGTCTAGTGGATTTTTAATCAAATAAATAGCGAATATTTATTTAATTAAGCTGGACAGATTTGTGTGACTACAGACTAATATAGCATGTTAGGATAAATTTGCTAATCCTTTATCTTATCATCATCTATATGCTAGCTTAATCATCATTGTTTTAATATCATACATCTTAGAATGCATTCATGCATATAAATCAAACATCACTCGTTCTTGGAGTTGCCATTCCTAAGTCACTTTGCTCAATGACCAGAGATAAAAACATTGACTTTAGGGATCCTGTGAGATAGAGAACAATGGGACACCCCTTGGGAAGTTGAACTATTTCAAATAGTTCCTATACTTACACCAAGAGTCTCATTGGTGTGTGGGTCTTTTGAATCCAACTTTTTCATTTTCGCCACCTCGTTTCCCCGCATACAGTATCATATCATTCTGGTGCATCACCTCCTATAGTTTTTAGATTTTCAAATTTAGTAAGCTTTTTATTTCTTTTCTTAAATAGTCAATAGTTTTAGGAGGTATTTTCAAAGGGAACAAACCCTTTGTTTGGAGGTTGATTTCCATTATAGGCAACCCACGTGCCCTAAAATAGTCCCATGTTTCACAGGATTGTTGAGTTTCATACATAGCATTCATCGCGCAATCCTCATGACAACAATTACTAGTCCACAAAATGGTGAATAGACCATACAAAAAAACTAACAAAAGGCTTATATATCCATTGCTAGTTATATTATGGCATTATCAGATACCATACCACAATAAAAACAGTCTATATAGAATGCTAGCAACATAAAGTTCAAAATGTTACTCCAAAAATGGATGTGAAACCTTATAATTTACATTTCCATATTATAGATAGTACTAGACCCAAGGTACTCATCATCATTTTCTTTTGTCCTCACTGCCAGCACACGAGCCACAACTAGACAGTCATCACCACATGCATCATGGGTTAGGTTATTTGCAATCTCCTCAATGTCCCAATAGTTATTCTCTACCCATTATTCTCCCAATCCTAGTCCCTAACCATCATCCTCCTCTTCTCTTTCACCTTTTGTTAGCAACCCTTCTGCCTCCATTTAATCCTTCAGCCACCCATCCTCTAGTTTTGAAATAATACCAGGCATGCGAAGAAGAAATGTTATACTTTGTTCAATCTCGTTCGGCACAATTCCAACATCTCCTATTCCAAAGTGCAAACAATAGGGAATTTCCTTACTCCCCCCCCGATGACCCTTAGACAAATAGTAATTATGTGGCAATGAAATGGGAAGGTTTCCATCCATATTGTCTAAGGCTACGTCAATTTCTCATAGGAAAGCATGGTCACACCCATGTATAACAATATTGTCGGGAACATTGTTGTGACATCAAAGTTAACCCTATACTATGGTAGGCATACAAGAGGTCTCTCCCCAACACATTCTTGGTTGCATGCAGGACCAAAGTGTGATTTGAAGATAGTATGTTCATCATTCATTTATTTGTTACCTCCCCTAAGGAGGACATCTATCATTTCATTGATTCCAATAAGATTAGTGTGTACATTGCACTCTACTCATCAGAGTACTAAGAAAGGCAAAAAACAAAATGTGTCATCCACCACCACTAGTGCCTATTTATAATAACCAACCTTATGTCACCATGATGAGCCACTAGGTAGCTCATTAATTGATATCGCATATGGTTCATGATTCCAAATTTTCAATATGCCATGAAAGATTATATTCTAGTTGTCTCTCACACATTTGTAGTCCCTTGTATACATGCCTTGAAAGAAAGCTAAATTGTAGCCCATATGATCTCTGTCGCTAATGTATGACATGCCATAATTATCACAAATGACAACCTCCTATCATTTTTCTATACATTTACTCACCATCTGCCCAACGGTTGTACTTCCCATGTGTCATGTGTCTATACACTAAGGACCCTTCCTCTATGATAAAAACATTTGACTCAAATCTTTTATATATCCAGACATAATAAAGTCATGCATTTTCTAATTTTGCCTACTCTTGTGTTCCAATGAGGATAACAAACACTTGACCTCATCACCTCAACCTAGAATTCTATCAGTTCCCTCCTTCGCTAGCCTGTTCATCACTTCATTACCTTCTTGGTATACATGGCTTACCTTGAATTTCATGAATTTGCAAAGTAATTCTTGATGGTACAAAGCCACTAATGTAGTTTCCAATTTGGAATATTATCGAGATAGTGGAATTTATTGTTATAAGAGAGTCCCCTTCCAGATGAATACGATTAACTCCAATCTTCAAGCCCATTTTCAAACTTCAAGGCTGTTTGGAATTCTACCTCATTATTAGTGGAATCTCCCAATGAAATTGATTTCTTTACCATTATCTCCCCTTTCTCATCTTGTGCAACACACCCTACCCCACTTGGGCTCAGGTTGCCCTTTGAGACACCATCAAAGTTGATCTTAATCCATCTAGCATTTGGAATCGTCCATCTCACATCTTTCCTTTATATCAATGATTGATCATCTAACTTAGCTCCATTAACAAGAGGGATTTTGAGTCTAGTAAAAACTTTGGTTATCTTATCATCCCAATCTGTAAAGATACTCTTCTTGAGGGGTTTGTAGTTCCAATGTGCTAATTTTTATATGATAATATAATTGACTAAATTAAACAACACTATGCTATATTGAAATTGGAAAAATAAGGGATTATCTCAAGAGATTCAAATGTAATGTTGATTTTAACTAGTGTAAGTTGCAAATACATATATAAACTAAGATGTTAGATTCTAGAATAAAAAAATGAGATATTTGTGAGATGTTTTAGATCCTCAAATCTTAGGACATGAAATTATGTTTTCATGATTAAATTTAATTAATGAGATCATGTTCTAATGGAATGATTTTGTCCCAAGTTGTTTAAAATAGATCTTTAATAAGTTTGTAAAAACTTTGAGCATATATATGTATATATACATATATTATACATGTATATATATATGTACATACATATATATATATATATACGTACATATATATATACATGTACGTATATACATATATTATATGTATATATGTATACATGTATATACATGTATATATATATATATATGTATATGTATATATATACATCTATATATATATATGTATATATATACATCTATATATATATATACATCTACATGTACATGTATATATATATATATATGTATGTATATATATATATATGTATATATATATATATGTGTGTGTGTGTGTGTGTATATATATATGTATATATATATATATATATATGTATGTATATGTGTGTGTGTGTGTGTAGATGTACACACACACACACAGATATGTGTGTGTGCGTGCATACATACATAGATACATATATATGTATGTATATATACATACATATACATACATATATATACATATACATACATATACATACATATACATACATATATATACATACACACACACACACGCACACACACAAATGCATATGTATGTATGTATATATATGTATGTTTATACATACATACATACATATGTATGTATGTATGTATGTGTGTGTGTGTGTGTGTGTACATACACACATATGTATGTATGTATATATATGCCTACCGCACACACACGCACACACACATATACATACACATAAATCTGTCCACGAATTAAATGAATATTTAATATTTATTTAATAGACCAATATTCTTCTATTAATTAAATAAATATTTATTTATTTAATTAATTCATTAGCCTTTTCTACCCATGACACATGTCATTCATCTCTTAATTCATACACTACCTACCCCTTTCATTATTTTATTATTTCTTCTACCTACCCTCTAATCATAGCCGACCTCCTTTTACACCTCTCAATCTTATCCCTCCATTTCATATTGTGTCTTCTATATAAGGAGATGCTTCTTTCATTATCAAACCCTAATAATTCATTCTAATCAATCATCATAATGATGCATCCAAATGATTTAAGTACTTGATCACTTGACTACACTACGATCCTACTTGCAACCACATTCCATTCTTTGTTGAGCTCTTGTGCACATAAAATCTGAGAGCAAATATATCAAGCAAGATCAATGGAGATAGGAAGAATGGAGATTCAAACCCTATTGGACATGTGATGGTATAATCTTTGTGATTTCATTTGATTTGCATTGTCTTAAGTAATCTTCATATGTTATGGTGGATCTTTGTTGATTGTTAGGCTAGGGTTTTGTGGTTGAATTCATTTAGCCTTTCAATATTGTTATTATTGTTATCCATTTTCACCATATACATTAATTAAATTTATATTTAATTAATTCACCATTACCCTCCTCTTCTATCCTAGTTAAATAAATTTAATAATTTTATTTAATTACTAACTATAGTCTTATCTATTAAATAAATTATTATCCCCTTTCTTCTTATTTAAATAAATTAAATATTTATTTAAAAACCCTCATCAAACCCCTATTTAAATAAATCATTATTTATTTAAAAATGCCATCCACTTGCATTCTCCTACAAATGCAAGTTGCACTCCCTATTTTATTTAAATAAAATATTTAATTAAAAGGTCTATTTATCCTTACCCACTTGTCAAATCCACTTGCTCACTAACCCCCTTCTAGATTCTTTCAAGCCCTTCCAAATTAGCCTAATCCCTCTTCTAATCATTTGCACAATCCTAAACCAAAATTAATCCCCAACCCATCATCTCAACCATTTAAGACTCTTACATAGTTATAAATGCTTCCCTTCTTCAACACACTAACCCACATAGATCTTGACCCTTTAGTCAAGGCTTAACCATGGGTAAACTGTGCACAAGAGTTTACCCATTGGATAATAAATTTACTCTTGGATAATATCTTTATCCAATAACCCAACCCACATGAGGGTACCCTCATGTCTTCTCAGGCATTAAATGATCCTTTCCTCTCCTCTCAATTCATCTCATGTTGACACTTGTCATCATAGGATTGGGTTGAAAACCATCACATGGATCATGAATCATGCAATCTTGGCCCTCCACAAACCAGCTCAATCTTGACCATTCAATCTTTTGTTTTGCCTATAAATAGAACCCTTCTCCCCAAGCAAAGGAGGAAGCATTAGAGCATTGTTATTATAGTGAAATTTGCATAGATACTTAGAGCTTTCTCATAGCATCACTTTTTGTATTTGCATAGTATATGTGTCCATTTTCAACCATCTTGAATCTCCATTGGGCATCCATGGTTAGTGCTAAAAGTTGAGTGCTCTATTCATTTGGAACTTGGAGATGGAGGGGAACAAGGGAGAGACCAAAGACATCATTTGATCAGTTGTAGGGCGTAACCCCTACCGGTTGGGAGCCTTCTGTATTTATAGAGCTAAAAGTGCCGCATGTATGGCCACACGAGCAGATGCCCTTACTAGCACCTTTTTGTTTTAGAAGCCCAAATCCTTCTAGTTGTTGGGGCAGGAGGTCGGACCTCTGGTAGCGGCCCACACACATACGATTCTTAGTAGAGATACAAAGTTTGCCACGGGGAGTTTTCATGGGGACTAATGCTTGGCTGACCTAAGAAGTGAGTGTCGAGGGTGGAGCCAGTGAGGTCAAGCATCTAAGTATCCACTTTGAATAGCGTAGCCTCGGGCGTAAAACCCCATGTGGGATCAACAACTATTGTCCTGGCCAGCCATAAGAATTGTGCTTGACTTATTTTAAACATTCAAAACATTCAAGACCAAACAGCAAAACATTGTGTCTTTTGTGTCTTCAAGTGTATGCAAAACATTTTTACATCAAACAACACACTTTTCTTGGAGTCATCTTGAGTCTAGACACTTGCAAACATTGGGTCTTCATCAACACTGTGTCCTCTTGTCACGAAAAATAGTCAAACAGGCAG
The DNA here is from genome assembly GCF_030272615.1 of Cryptomeria japonica. Lineage (NCBI taxonomy): Eukaryota > Viridiplantae > Streptophyta > Pinopsida > Cupressales > Cupressaceae > Cryptomeria > Cryptomeria japonica. Next base: position 816,943,040 of record NC_081411.1, on the reverse strand, counting down.
ATTTGGTCACAACAAAACGACTTCACAGATTGGAAAAAATTGCACAAATTTTACATAAACGCGTCTGTGTCAGACATAATAGCGTCTGCATCAGGAAACCACGTCTGTGTCGGACATAATAGCGTCTGTGTTGTATAGCTGCGTCTGTGAAAGGCAGAATCATGTCTGTGTTCCAACAGTCAACATTACACTTTGCAAAAAATCTCAGAAACACGTCTATGTTAAACAGAGTCGCGTCTGCGTCAGGAAACCGCGTCTGTGAAGAATACAGGCGCGTCTGTGTCCGGAATTGAAAAACTATTACAATCCAACAAACAAACACAGTCAGTTTCAGAATTCTTGAGCTTCCTAGGTCATTTCTCCAGGGTTTCATTTAGCATTCAACCTGTCTTTGGGTCTCACAAAATCCATCATTGCTTCACATTTCGCTTTGCATTCACACTTGTCTAAACTTGAGTCAAAAGGTCACTTGCTTGTCCTCACTATACTTTGTCAACACACTACATACAACAACACTTTGCTAAGTGGTCCCTCATCAAGGTTTCTTACCTTTGGGTCTCATTTGGTCCTACTTAAAGTCAAGGTCAATTTACCTCATCAAGAGAAACTATCCTCTCTTTGGAAGTCACACCTACTCTACTACATACATACTTGGTCTTACACTTTGGACATTGCAAGTACACCTCAGATTCATTTACATTTCATTGAACTCTTGGTCTTCCATACTCTTTCCATTTTTCATCTAGTCTCACACATCTTGGTCAATACCTAGTTCATGGTTGAAACCCATCTTCAAAAATCTAGGAGAGAAACTAAAGAGGCTCAAAAGTCCGCAAACATGAGTTCTTATGAGTATGACAATGATATCTTTTTCAATTCTGATCATACTACATTACCTGACATGGATGCCTATAGAAACATTCCAAATGTTGAGAACATGGACACTACAAACAACAATGCTACACACAATGACAATATGGACAACTTTTCCGTACATTTAGCAGATGTGGAAGAATCCATTATGAATCCCCATTTTAATCGATTGGTTGAGGAAATAATGAGGAGGGATAGACAATACTTCTTACAAATGATGGCACAAAGTGGAGCCAAGATACCTCATGATTTTGACATGTCTCAAATAATGGAAAATCAACCTTTGCAACAACCTCACTCCAACATGGATCAAAGGAGACCTAATAGTGGAGGAAATAGAGGACCATATATGGTACCTGAATCACCATCAACTTTGCTTCAAAAACCAGAGGTCCCACATACACATGGTCAAGCATATGATACTCACCTTCGCAGACCATTATGGAAGTCTTATGGAGAGAAATATGCTCAATCACATATTAATGCTAAGGATCAACCACCAAATCAATGGGATATTCCAAGGCATGCGCAAAATTTGGACACAAGGAAACCCCGTGTCAAATTTGGGGGCAATACAATAGAACATGACATGCCTGTAGAGTATGGTATACATGCACAAAATAGATATGGTGTTCCTCAACATGAATCTATACCAAGTGGTCCATATACGTAGCATCATTACAGACCTCCTCCATATGAACATGTGTATGATCAATATCATCCATATATGCAATATGCTCCTCCTCCAATGGGTACCTCAAACATAGGATATGGTCCAAGAAGTCGATCTCCACCTAAGAACAATTTGGAGAAACAAATTAGGGACTTACAAAAGAAAATGGAGGACATAAATACACTGAAGCCAACATACACAATGAGAGACATATGTCCTTATCCATTTGACAAGAGCATTCCAATGCCTCCTTTTCCTACACACTTTGTGACGCCTAAATTTGATAAGTATAGAGAAAAAGGGGATCCTAAGGCACACATAAGACAGTTTTTCACAGCTTGCATTGAGGTAGCAGCAGAAGAGACATATTTGATGAGATTATTCCCACAAAGCTTAGGTGATCAAGCTATGGAATGGTTCTCTCAACTACCACCTGGAATTAAGTCATGGGGTGACTTAGCAGAGGCATTTATTCAGCATTTCTCCTACAAAATAGAGACAGACATATCAATCACTACTTTGTGCAACACCAAACAAAAAGATGGAGAGTCTTTTTCATCATTTTTACAAAGATGGAGAAACCTAGCCAGCAGATGCTCTTGTGAAATTCCACAAAAACAAATGGTAGAAATGTTCACCCAAAATGTTAACAAAGAGATTGGCTATGATCTAAGAAAAGCTTGTTTGTCCACCTTCAAGGACATTATTGAAAAAGGCTTAGCGACAGAAAAGGTCTTAATTGAACAAGGAGTCATCAAGATATTCAAGGAAAACAAAGATGAGTTTAAAGGAAAAGACAAGCCAAGATTTTGGAATAAAAACAAGAACACAGTCAATGATGGTGTTGTTGATGCCAACACAGTGCAACCCAAAGTCATCTTTTTAGGATCAAGTTCTACAAACAATCAAGTGAATACTCAAACAACTTCCAGATCATGAAGGAAGTACACCCCATTGGGAGAACCACTTGAGTCAGTCTTCAAGAAGCTAGTGGCAAACAAGGTAATCACAGTTCTAGATTTCCCTCCATATGAACCAAAGGTTAAACCAAATTGGTGGAATGATGATCAGTATTGTGAATTTCATAAGAGCAAAGGTCATAAGACAGGAAATTGTCATCGACTGAAGAACATCATACAAGATCTCATTGATAGAGGTAACATTGAGATTGAGGGACATTCGTCTAATCAAGAACATGAGATGTTTAAGGAACCATTCCCAAAACATGACAAGGGAAAAGCTAAAGCCACAGATGATCAAACCAATTATACCAGAGCATCCTACAACTATGATTCAACTATCAATCACATTTCAATGGACAATTACGTCTCTACCATTATCATCAAAGATAAAACATCTGAGAATTCTACCCAGAGACCCAAGATTGTCCTAAAAGGTGTTGGATCTTCTTCTGAACCTACCTCTGAATGTAATGTTACAACTCACCGAGGTAAAATCACTTTGCAAGGTGCTCCAACTAAAAACACTGCTTCTTCATCAACCAAACTTGAGTATGACCTTGTAGAACAACTAGGGAAGACACCCGCGCTCATCTCGATCTTTGAGCTCCTACGCATATCCCCTGCTCATAAAGCTATTATTGACAAAACCTTGAGAGATACTGCCATCCCTACTGATCTAAACGTGGACCAATTTCAAGCCATGGTGGGATACCTTTCCATTCCACACTCCCTTACTTTCACAGAAGCTGATGACGCCTCTGTAAGTCAGCCACATAATGCACCACTACACATTGAAGCCTTCATACACAAACATCAAATAAAAAGAGTCCTGATAGATGGAGGAGTAGGTCTAAACATTTGCACATGAAGCACTATTACACAATTGGCATATTCTGATAAAGCCGTGAATTCTACAAACAAAATCACCATTAAAGCATATGATGACGAAGAATGTTCATCCAAGGGCACAGTCACCTTACCTCTCAGAGTTGGGCCAGTTACAAAGGATGTGGTTTGTCAAGTCCTAGATTTAAATCTCACTTATAACATATTGCTAGGACGTCCTTGGATTCATGAAATGGGGCAGTTCCATCCACATATCACCAATGCATTAAGTTTCCTCATAATGGAGTGGAAGTAACAGTTAATGGTGATCCTAATCCATTCATATACTGCAATAACTTGAAATCAAAGACTGAGACCATCATTCCCAATAATCGTGAGGTTGTTCCTTCCTCGGCATACATTGATCCTGAGTCATTAAAACCTTCGACATCAAAACAAGGTGAGCTTAAAGGCAAGTTTCAGGACAAAGGCATGGGGGAATATACTTTCAATCAGACCATGTACTTAAGACAAGTCATGAGTTCCCCAAAAGAATATGGAAGACCACATCCTAACAAACAAATCTCCATTATGATGCTCAAATGGGACCCTACTACCTTTCAAAGATGGGGTGAACTAGAAGAGGAAGATTTATACCAAATGCTTTTTAGAGACAATGAAGAGGAAACACAAGATCACATTAATCTACCATGTGAGAAATATGGCAAAGGCTTTAAAATTCTACAAAAATTCGGGTATGATGGAAAAAGCCCTTTGGGATTACAAAAGGAAGGCATCATTGAACCTTTACAACCTGAATTGACTCTCAAGAAGGAACGCTCGAAAGGACTTGGTTTCTCAACTTCCAAGGCCCACACCCAAAGGACAGAAGAAGCCTTACAAATCAAAGCTGCCAAAATTCAACAAGAGAATCGCTATTCCACAGATTCCAACGAATGGGAATGGGGTTCCGACAAGTCTTCCAGTGACTACGAGCTCACCAAGACAATCAGAGAGCCAGATGAACCCACAGAAGAAGAGGAGTTTTATAACAAGTTCAGAGTTGGTCAAGAAATGACCCATGAGGAGTCTACACAGTCCTTGTCTCAAGGTTCTAGGTTGAAATCACATAGGATGAGAACACCTGTCCCAGAATGCGCTACTAGTGATGATAATTTGGATTTGCTCGCGATCAAGACTGATGAAGAGAGTTCCATCGATGACCTCGATAATTACCTTGACATACCCAAATATAACTACATCTTCACTCTTAGCCCCGCTAACTTTGAAAACATTAACGGCCTTCCCCTTGTTCACCACCAACTCATTGACTGGGATCATGAAGGACCTGTGCAGTTTGACACATTCCAAAATGATGAAGCTTTTATTGACTATCTAGGCATACGGGATGATCTTCCTCCTGGAGACCATAAAGCGGGATACACTATAGAACTCAATAGCATGGCATATTTTGGTGAGGGTGTCGGACCTTCCAGTCGCAAAAATGTGAAAATAAGAACAAATCAAGGGTCTTATGGTGAAAACCACATTGTGGCGCTATCTGACCCCAAAAAAGTAAAAAGAAAGGACGTATCTGAGGGCGAAAACCTCTCTGAGGCACCCGAAGATGGAAGGCTCGACATCCTCTTAGCATCATATGAGGAAAAGTCATCCATGTTGGTAGAGGAGACTATCAAAACAAACATTGGTACAGAAGAGGTTCCACACAACATATTCCTAGCTCAATCACTAACAGAGTCCGAAAGGTCAAAATTATAAGTTTCTTCAAAGAATGACAAATCAACTTCGCCCGGTCATACGCAGATATGCCTGGATTAGATCTGGATTTGGTAATGCATCATTTGACAATCAAACCGGGGGCAAAACCAGTAAAACAAAAACTAAGAAAAATGCATCCACAAGTGGCATTACTAGTCAAAGCAGAACTTGAGAAATTACTCGATGTCGGATTCATATGCCCAATTGATTATCCTGAATGGATCTCCAACTTGGTACCTGTTAGTAAACCAGATTGTAGCATCAGAATTTGCATAGATTTCAGAGACATCAACAAAGCTTGTCCAAAGGATGACTTCCAATTACCAAATATTGACTTGATTGTTGATCTCACAGCAGGTCATGAAATGTTATCATTAATGGATGGTGATGCCCTCCTAAATGGCACAATTGTTAGTTCTTGATCAATCAAAACAAAACACACAAGATGTTAACGTTAGTCAATCAAAAACTAAAACATGAAGGCATTCCAAAAGAGACACTAAAAGAAACATGCTAAATATATCTAATAAATAGAACAAATGATCATGAGACATCTCCAACTGCCTCTTAGCATGGCCTTAGCTTCTTCTCCCTTGTTCCTCTCCTCTCCAAGTTCCAAAATAGTGTAGCTCTCAGCAGCTTTTTGCACTATGGATGCTTATGGAGGATTGAGATTGTAGAATAGCTCTAAACATGAAATGAAAAGCTAATAGTAATGCTAAATGATGTATTTTAACTAAAAAGACAAGATTTAGTTATGCTATGCTAAAATGTTCTCTAAAATGGCTATAGTCTAAATGCTTACAAGTTTTCAGGATCTGGATTATGAAGGAATGGGCTCTATTTATAGGAAAAATGGAGCAATGGATGGCCAGGATTGAATGGTTTAATCAAGGGTCAAGCTTGAAAGTTGGGGATCCATGTGCACAATTGGCACCAATAAAATAATGACAAGTGTCAACACAGGATTGGGTTGAAAGAAGAGGTTGGAGGCATTAAAGGCCTGAGAAGACCTCATGGTTATCTAAAGGCTAAGGGTCAAGCCTAAATTAGGATTACCCACTGGATTAAGAGTTAATCCAAGGATAAACCTTTGTGCAAATGATTAAGAGATAATCATGGTCAAAGCATTAAATGCTTGATGAGACCTTTGTGGTTGGGTAGAGGTTGAATCAAACAAATGTTTTAACCATGTGGGAGGGTTGAATTAACCATTAATGGTTATTGGAGACTTTGGGGGATTAAGTGGTTGAAAGTTGGAAGCCTTTAATGGTTTTCAAAGACTTTGGGGTTTTTGGTGGTTGAAGGTTGAAAACCTTCAATGGTTATCAAAGACTTTGGGGTCTTTGAGAAGTGACTCCATTTTGCTTAGGAATGTGACAATATTTAGGGGATGGATTAGGCTAATTAGGAAGGGGTTAGAAGAATCTAGAAGGTGATTAGATTTTGCAAGTGGATTTGGTGGGTGAGGGAAAATAGGATTTTATTAAAATAAAAATTCATTTATTTCAATAAATATGTGCAAGTTGCATTTGTAGGAAAATGCAAGTGGGGTGGGGATAATGATTTAAATAAATGTTTTATTTAATTTATTTAAAAGAGGAAAAGGGGGATTTTAATTAAATAAATTGATTTATTTATTTAATTAATGGGAATTTGATTTTAATGAATTAATTAAAATAAATCGAATAATTTATTTAATTAATAGAAGAATGTTTGGGGATGAATTAATTAAATATTAATTTAATTAACTGATGGCTAGTGGATTTTTAATCAAATAAATACGAAATATTTATTTAATTAAAATGGACAGATTTATGTGACTACATTTGCCCCTCTTTGAGACGGTGCAGTTTATCGCATCGTTTCAAAGAAAGAAAAAATGGTGTGAAGAAATGCCTCATAAAATGTAAATTTAATGGGTGGTATGCCCCCTCGAGAGATGGGCCGAAATTTTTTGAAAAATCGGGCAATCTCTCGAAAAAGAATGAAAAGTGGAGGGGAGGTAGAATAGAAGAAATTAGAACTAATGATGAAAGAATGGGAGAAAATGGAGTGAATATGAAGAAACAACAAGCCAGTGAGTACCCTGAGGTCATGCAAGAGATACATAGCAGATGTAGTGTGGGGTTTTGATTGATGCTATACAATTGATCAAAATTGGTTGGACAATCTGGTGCAATCGGTTGAATTGCCCCGGTCAAGTCAAAGCGTGACAGTTGATGTCAGTTGGTCGCTTGGACATGATAAAGTCTGAGTAAGTGAATCAAAGTGACCTGATGGTGACTTAGACAATTGATGTAATTGCCCGATGAAGTCAAGGTATATGAAGCAAAATACTCGTTGAGACGTAGACAATTGATGTAATTGTCTGTTGGATTGTGTTTGATTGGTTGATCAATTGATAGTATGTGCGTGTGATGGATGGTTGTGGGGAATCATGGCAGCCCCGTTGAGACTAGGGCATTGTGATAAATGCCTGATGTAGTCTAGGATTACCATGATCGATTACCTGTTGAGACCTGAAGATACTTGATCAGAGTATCTGTTGATAGTCTAGGTGTGTGTGAGTCGATGTATCTGTGTAGACAGAGTAACTTGCTTGGCTTATTGGATGACTGAGGATGGGAAACACAATCCCTCCTATTTAGAGATGGATGGTGATGAACGTGGCTTGATTGGGTTGATTGAGAAACGATGTAGGGTATGTGATGCTGATTGTTGAGATGGGGAGGGTGAGGGGGGGTGGGTTCGATGTTAGATAGAAGAAATGGAGAACTTATGACTCATTCCTATGGAAGAAGAGGAAAATAGAGTATGCATTATTATGACTATGTATGCATGATATGCAGCTATTATGAGTGTATGGATGGGTGGAATGCAACGAAATGCAATATATACAGATGAGATGAGATGACGATCCATAGTGCTCTATTTTCATCATTGAGCTTTAAAATGTTGGAAGAGAATACAAGCATCTTGACACAATAATTCAAGATGACCTAAGTATTTCTTTCATGGATTTTAATATAGCAAGTGAATACAAACGACTTGATATGAGGGTCAAGTCGACCAGAGTATTGCTTGCGGAACAGACAAGGATTATCTCTATTCATGCATGACTTGGATCGTCCTCCTTGATCTTAGACTGATCATATCCTGAGACAAGTTCATACCGTACTAAGAGATAAAAAACCTTTATCCAGTTTGGAGGAAGAGGAACCAAAGAATGAGCATTGTACCTGCAAACAAACAATATATACATAAAGAATAAAGAATAAGGATCCTTGGTAATGGTTCATGTCCATATGGTCGAGGTATACGCTGTAGTCAGCAAGCCGTAGTGATCTATGACTGCATTTTGCATAAGATCACGTAGCTTAGTGAACTTCCCACGTAGACACCATTAGTACATGCCCCAGAACTTCATCGGAAATGATGCGCAAACAAAACAAAACAATGCTGAAAAGATCCCGATACAGATAAACAAACGATTGTACTCACAAATCAACCAAGTATTTGATAGCCTAACATAATTTTCTTGTCAAAGAAAATGTCATCTTGTCTTTGTTTTGGTAAGGAAGGATGCATCCTTGGTTAAAGACAGGTTTGGATTGTTGATGTCGATTGGTTTGGTGTGATTGGTAAATGGTCATTTGTGTGAGTAGTTTGTCAATGTTTGTTTTGCATCTGATTGGATGAATATGTACAAGGTGTTGTCATGTTTGTGTGTGATTTTTGATGGGTTTTTCGATGTTTTTGGATTTTGTGAGTCATTTTTGAATGTTTTTGTATTTTGCGAGACATTTTTGAATGTTTTTGGTATTTTGAGAGTCATTTTCGAATGTTTTTGTATTTTCTGAGTCATTTTCGAATGTTTTTGATATTTTCTGATGATTGCCTGAATGAAGAGCGTAATGATATATAAGACAATGTAGAATCCACTTCCATCACGAGGGTAATGGTATTGCCCCTAGTTTGTAGACCTGACTATGAAAAGGTGGGATGCTAGACGCATGGAATACTTTCTTAATTGTAGATCAAATAACGAGCCATGGTTGGGATGGATGGATGTGTGTGTGCATGAATGTGATCGCAACGAGCCTGAAAGATACTGGAGCCATTGCCTTTACGAGTGGCGCATGTTTGCCAGGTTTTCACCATCGCACTTACCCAAGGTGCCACCGAAGTGGTTGTTCACCGTTTGGATGCATGATTTTTCTTTACTTTTTTGAATGTTTTTGTATTTTCTTCAGGACATTTTCTGAATGTTTTTGATATTTTCTTGATATGTAGGGGAGCCTGATGCTCTGTATACCTTAGGTATAAAACCGTTTGAGGTGCATGCTATTGATTGGATCTGCAAGCGGTTCTCCTTCTGATGTAGCTAACTGATATGCCCCGGACCCGAATACAGCAGTGACAACATATGGGCCCAGCCAATTTGATTCAAACTTGCCTTGATGTTCTCTATTTGGTTGGTTGCGAGGATTTTCTCGAAGAAAAAGATCACCTACCTCAAATGTACGAGATCTAACTCGGTGATTGTAACTTCTACTCATGCGCTGCTGATAGGCTTTGAGGTGATTGTATGCAGCTTGTCGTTTCTCATCAAGTAACTCTAAGTCCCGAAGGCGTGAGACTCTGTATGCTTCATCATCGATGAGATTATGCAAGGAAACTCGTAAGGATGGTATCTCGACCTCAATAGGCAAGATAGCTTCTGCACCATAGACCAATGAATAAGGAGTTGCACCTGTAGGGGTTCGAATGCTAGTTCGATATGCCCATAATGCTGGATTCAATTGAACATGCCAATCACGACCGGCATCATTGACTGTCTTCTTTAGGATTCTCAATATGTTTTTATTGGATGCTTCGGCCTGACCATTGCCTTGTGGGTAATAGGGAGTGGAAAAGCGGTGTTGGATATGAAATTTCTCACAAAGTTCACGGACATCCTGATTTTTGAAAGGGAGACCGTTATCTGTGACAATAGACATGGGTACACCATACCGGCAGATGATGTAATTGAGGATGAATGAGGCGATCTGCTTGCCGGTGACTTGGGTAAGTGGAACAGCTTCGATCCACTTGGTGAAATATTCGGTGGCGGTAATAATGAATTTATGGCCATTGGATGAAGATGGATGGATTTTACCCACAAGGTCAAGGCCCCATTGACAAAAAGGCCATGGTGTTGTGATTGGTTGTAGTTCCTGTGCTGGTGCATGTATCAGGTCGCCATGAACTTGACATTTTTTGCACTTCCTAACAAAGTAGTAGGAATCCTTTTCCATAGATGGCCAATAGTATCCAGCTCGCATGATCTTCTTGGCTAGTGATGGACCACTTGAGTGAGTCCCACAAATTCCTTCATGTACCTCTTCCAAAGCCTTTGTTATCTCATCTTGTTCCAGACATCGAAGGAGAGTACCATCAAGACTACGTCGGTATAGGGTTTCGGCAATAATGGTATATCGAGCAGTTTGGCGAATGAAGGTTTTTCGTTGGTTATTCGATTGGTTGGGAGGAAGGGTGTGATCGCGAAGATAGGTGTAGAACTCACCGTACCATGGGGATTCGGAACTGACAAGGCGACATATTATTTCAGATTCGGGGATATCATAAGCAGGAATCCAAAGCTGTTCTACCAAGAACTCGTAGCGTGTTGAATTCTGTGGAAGATCTAGGAGAGATGCGATAGTAGCCATAGCGTCAGCAGCTCGATTCTGATCTCTTGGTATCTGCTCAAAAGTGATAGTAGTAAATGATGTCTTTAGAGTGTCTACCATTTGCTTGTATGGCATGAGTTTATCATCTTTGGTCTGATATTCATCAGTTGCTTGTCGAATGACCAGTTGTGAGTCGCCATATACTTGAAGTTCTTTTAATTTCCATTGTATGGCTATCCTGAGTCCTGTGATCAAAGCCTCATATTCTGCTGTGTTGTTTGTGCATGGAAATGTGAGCCTGTAAGACTTCGGGATGCTATCACCTTGAGGTGTGATAAACAAAATGCCTGCCCCCGAGCCGTGCCTAGTGTATGAACCATCAAAATATAATTTCCATGGTTGTACTTCTGTGATCATGAATATCTCTTCGTCTGGAAAATTGGAAATGAGGGGATGATCACCTATGAGAGGTGCATCGGCCAACTGATCTGCAATGACCTGCCCTTTGATAGCTTTACGGTCCACATACTCAATGTCAAATTCACTTAGAATCATTACCCATTTGGCCAAACGACCTGTCAATGCTGCTTTGCTGAGTAAGTACTTGAGTGGATCAATCTTTGCGATGAGTTGTACCTTGTGTGTCAATAGATAGTGCCGCAATTTAGTGGCTGCCAAGATTACTGCTAAGCAAGCTCGCTCAATAGGTGTGTAATTGAGTTCATAGCCAACCAGTGTGCGAGAGATGTAGTAAATAGCACACTCTTTTCCTTCTGCATTATGTTGTGCCAGTAGTACACCCAATGCTGTACTTGTTGCTGAGATATAAAGTAACAACGGTCTACTTGGATCTGGTGGCATCAACAATGGTGGATTCATGAGATAGTTTTTAAGTGCCTGAAATGCTTGCTGGCATTTGTCATCCCACTGAAAGCGGATGTTCTTGTGTAGTAGGTGTGTGAATGGGTGACACTTATCAGCCAATTGTGCAATGAATCTGCGGATAGATTGAAGCCGTCCTTGTAGTGTTCTTAGCTGACTGATATTCTTTGGAGGTGGCATGTCCATGATTGCTTTAACCTTTGCTGGATCGACCTCAATGCCTTTGCTTGAGACAATGTATCCTAGAAGCTTCCCGGAGGTCACTCTGAAGACACATTTCTTTGGGTTGAGTCGAACATGGTATTGTTCCAGTCTATCAAAGATTTGATCTAAGATATGGAGATGTCCTTCTCTTGTGAGTGATTTTGCTAGTAAATCATCCACATAGTCTTCCATCATAGTATGCATCATGTCATGGAAGATGGTGGTCATTGCTCTTTGATAGGTCGCTCCTGCATTCTTTAGACCAAAAGGCATTACATTCCAGCAGTATGTGCCCCATGGACATGTGAAGGCTGTCTTATGTTGATCTTCTGGTGCGATCTTTATTTGATTGTATCCTGAAAAGCCATCCATGAGTGAAAGCATGGCATGTCCTGCTGTCAAATCCACTATGATGTCGATATTTGGTAGGGGAAAGTCATCCTTAGGACATGCCTTATTCAGATCTCTGAAGTCTGTACAAATGCGGATGCCCCCTTTTGGTTTGCCAACTGGTACAATGTTGGAGATCCATTCTGCATAATCAATTGGTCTAATGAAACCAACATCCAGGAGTTTCTTGAGTTCTGTTTTGACTAGCACGGCAATCTGAGGATGCATCTTACGAAGCTTCTGCTTGACAGGTTTGGCTCCTTTTGCTACTGTGAGATGATGCATGACTAAATCAGGATCAAGCCCAGGCATGTCTGCATATGACCATGCAAAGTTGATCTGACGCTGTTGGAAGAATTCTATGAATTGAGGCTGTTCCTCTGTAGTGAGAAGAGATGCTAGATGTATGATATGAGGGTTTTCAGGAGTCCCCACATTGTATTCTTTGGTTTCCTCGATGAGAATCGTCGATCGTTCCTGTTGTGTACTAGCAGGGAGAATGTCAAACCCTTCATCCTCAGGCGCCTCAGAGAGGTTTTCACCGTTGGATACGCTCTTTCTTTTTACTTTTGTTGGATCAAACAGTGCCACAGTGTGGTTTTCACTGGAAGATCCATGTTTTAATGTTATATTTTTGCAGCTGAAGGGTTTGGCATCTGCCCCGAAGTATGCTGCGCTATTAAGTTCAATGGCGAATCCAGCTTTGTGATCCCCGCTTGGTAGATTATCCCTTAATTCCAAAAAGTCAATGATAGCCTCATCGTTCTGGAAGAGGTCAAGACATGGGGGATTTGGTTGGTTCCATTCAATGAGTTCAGGGTGGATAATGGGCATCACTTCATCGATTAAGTTAAGTGCGGGAGATGTATCAGTGAGGGTTAAGACAGTGTGGTGAAGGTCGTTGATGGTACTCTCCCTGTCAGAATCCGGCGTAGGATGAGACGTAGGGTCTGTGGAAGAGGTTTCCAGCTCAGGTACCCAAGTGGTCTTTATCTGTGCTTCTCCGTAAACAGGAATGTCTTTGCGTGGCGGAGGTGGTGATGTGTCTTCCTCATCTGAAGTGTTAAGTTGCACTGAATCGAATTCCCACTCATGTGAGTCGGTCTCTGAATCACTTTCCAACATCCGATTGCTATACCATACTGGGATGTCTTTGGAGTTAAATACTGCAGGCGTGATTGGTTTATGTACTTTTGTGGTGATCGATGCTGTAGGAACCGTGATGGGGTTTAAAGGATTTGTTACTGGAAGTATTGGTAATGGTGACACAGTGGCTTCTGCTAGAACTACTGGCGCCATAAATGCTGCTGCGGGTTCCAATGTAGTTGCTGCTACTATTGGTGTTATTGATGGGATTACTGGTCCGTTTGGTGGGATGAGTGACATTGGTGATGGTGGAGTTGTGAGCCTTGAGAGGGCAGTGGGGATAGTGCTTGATGGTGCTTTGATTATGAAAGGTGTCCTCTTTACAGTAGGTGGGCAAAATGGTTTGCTAGGTTTTCCTTTGAATCTGAGTTTAGGAAGGATCTCTTTTTCAAAGCCAAGGCCTGTATTACCTTTGGGCTTGAATTCTGGCAACAGCGGTTCTTGTCGTCCTTGTTTGCAGGATCCCAAAGCACTTTGACCATCATACCCCATTCTTTGCATAATGAGGAGGCCTTTGCCATACTGTTCTGTAGGAAGCGTAACTCGCGGTTTATCAGTGGTAACGGGGTCTTTATAGATCCAGTCCGCTAGGTCCTCATCTTGTGTTTCTTCCTCTTGACTCTTTCCAAGGATGAAAGGCGTTAAGGCACATGCAGGCGTGATTAGTGGTTGCTGGAGCAACTGTTGTGGTTTACCATGTGTTCTTGGAGAAGTGGGCATTTGTCCCACACAAAAGAGCTGACTCAAGTTGTATTCTCCAGGACCTTCCTCTGCGACTTTCATCTTAAGCTTTTCTTGCCTGGGTATAGGAGTGTTTGAACTGGCAAGAGAGGCGGGATTTACATATGATGTGGAGGAAATGGCTTCCCTATTATTAGGAACAGTAATTTCTGGTTGATGGCTGATATTATGGCAAAATGCAAAGGGATTTGCATCACCCAGGATTGTGATCTCTACACCGTTATGTGGGAACTTGATACATTGATGGTAGGTAGATGGAACGGCTTGCATGGCATGTATCCAAGGTCTCCCTAATAATAGATTATATGGCAGAGGAAGGTCCAGAACCTGACAAATGATGTGTTTTACCACAGGGCCAACCCGGATTGGTAGTACCACAGCTCCTTTGGATGAACGCTCTGCATCATCATAGGCTTTGATGGTGATCTTCTTGCGAGGATCCACTGATTCTACTGCATATCCCAATGCTGTGACCAACTGTAGTGTACAAATGTTTAGGCCTGCTCCATTATCGATCAAGACTCGCTTGATCCTGTGTTGGTTGACAAAGCCTTCAATGTGGAGTGAGGCGTTATGAGGTTGCTGGAAGGAAGAGTTATCACTTTCAGAAAAAGTGAGACAGGGTGATGACTTTAGACTTCCAACCATGGCTTGAAATTGGTCCGTGTTTAAGTTTGCAGGGACTGACGCCTCTTGGAGTGCTTGATCCAAGATTGTTTTATGAGAGGGTGACAGACGCAATAGTTCCAAGATGGATATAAGTGCAGGGGTTTTGTCTAATTGTTCCACAAGATTGTACTGCTTTGGGATGGAGGTAGTGCCTTGTGGAGCTGCCTTTATGGTGACCTTGCCACGACGTGTAACAACATTGCAATTTGAGGTGGGATTTTTGAAGGTTATGGTTGCAATTTGTTCACTGGCATCATACAGGTGATTTACAGTATAATTATACGCAGCCTGCGTATAATCAGTGGTATCAAGACCTCGTCTGGAAGTGGAAGGACCCCTTTGATCTTGCGATGGAAGTGGATTCTTGAACATCTGATGATCATTATTGGTTGTTTTTGGGTCATGTCCTTCAATTTCAATTTCTCCTCGGTCAATAAGATCCTGAATGAGATCTTTCAATCGATGACAATTACTTGTCTTATGTCCTCTTCCTTGATGGAATTCACAATGTTCAGTATCTCTCCACCATGCCGGTTTGACCTGAGGCTCATAGTTTGATAGCTTAGGTAGAGTGATCAAATTCTGAGAAATGAGTTGTCGCATCACTGTTTCAATGGGTTCCCCTAAGGGAGTGTATGTGCGTTTTTGTTTTTGTGGACGGGGTCTTGGTTCATCATGAGATGTGATGCGACCTTGATTAGGAGGAACATTTGTGTTATTTTGAGGTGGAGGATTTTGTCCTGCAAATCGAACCACAGGTTGTGCATTTTGGATAGTTCGAGCATCCACAACCCCATCATTGACGATATTCTTATTCTTGTTCCAGAAGTTTGGTTTATCACTATTGAAGCGCGGGCGAGGACCATCTTTGGGTTCATTAAAGATTTTGATGAGTCCTTTTTTGATGAGTGCCCTTTCACATTTTATACCTTTGGTGATCATATCGTTAAAAGAATCTGTGTCTTTGACATCCAGGTGAAATTCCATTTCTTCATTTAAGTTGGAAATGAAAATTTCCACTAGTTCTCGTTCAGGTAACTGAAGAGAACGTCTGCTAGACATTTGGCGCCATCGTTGCAGGAATACTGAGAATAATTCACCTGGTTTTTGTTTGGTGTTGCATAGATCAGCCATGGTGATGTCGCGTTCAATATTATAAGAGTAATGAGATAGGAACTTCTGGATGAGTTCCTCAAATGTTCTTATGCCACCTGGTAGTCGGGAAAACCATGATGTGGTTGTTCCTCCCAAGCTTTGGGGAAAAAGGCGCATTAAGTATGTGTCTTCATATGCAACTTCGAGACAAGCGGAATGAAATTCTCGGACATGATCGCGGGGATCTCCCTTTCCTCTATATTTTTCGAATTTTGGTGTTTCGAACCCGCGTGGAAAGGGTGGCATATAAAGATTCCTGTCAAACGGATAGGGACAGATGTCGTTAAGTGAGAATTGATTGGTTTTAACACCACTATGAAGTTGCTGGGCGAGATTCTCAACTTGTTGCCGCAACATCTCTATTTCGTTAGGAGGAGGAGGTGGTGGGTTACCTCGAGGGATGTTATATCTGATGTGGTCTCTACGCCTTTCCTCCTCATGGTGACTTTGTCTTTCTGATGCTTGTCTTAATTGGGCAAGATCAAAGTCTGAGGGGAGTTTGGCTCCTTCTTGAGCAAGTCTTAAGAAGTGAGCATCCGCATTGCTCCTGAGAATTTCATCAAATAATCTATTAAAGTGAGGGTTATGCTGAACCCTTTCGATTGTTGAAGGAGTGGGACTACTTGGGTTTTCATCATTTACATTTCCTCCAAGTGCTTCTTGAAATTCATTGAGGTTGTCCTCTTCTTCCTCAATTTCTATTTCTCGTTGCCTTGATCGCGATCGGGTTTGAGCCATTTTGTTTGCAAGTTTGTTTTTGAAGTTGATTGAAGATGATGATGAGTGGTGATGAAGGATGGATGTTTTTAGTGGATTGGTGGTATGTAGGTCTCTAGCACTTTAAGATAGATGTAACCAAAATTCCTTCTTTGAATTGCTTGCTTGTTTTGATAAGTTTTGATGTGATAAGGTGTAGAGAAATCTGAGATGTGTTACAGATTTTGACTACCTAGTAATGAGAGGATTCACTCATGAACTAGTTTTAACCTGCGTAGATGTGTCTCTTAGGATGAGCTTATCCTAGATGTAGAAACAATCTAAAAGTGATGTGATGTGTTTGATTTCAAGCAATATCTAAAAAGAGAATTTGGGACAAGAACCTCTGAATGCTTTGAGTATTTTTGGGATGGATTGATGATGGAATAATGATGTATGAATGAGATGATGGATGTTTTTGTTTTCAACTTCAATCTTTCAATAAAAACTTTGTGTCACAAATGGAACAAACTCTTCTTCTTCCCTTTCAGGTGTTGGTGGCACTTCTCGAGCTGTGTTGTAAGTGATACGAATGTTTGGGAAGAAATTGAGATTAATCTTTCCTCCTTGATTTTTGTGATAACTCAGAGCTCTATATTGCATAAAAGCTCTGCGGTTCAATGATTCAGAATCAAATTCGTTTGTTTGACCTTGAAGGTATAGACGCATGCGATGTAGAAAGACTCTATGTGAGACAAAGATTTGTCTATTGAGATAGAAGAATTTCCTCCTTTTGATCAAAGCCTTTGAGCTTAGTGGTCTCCTTTTCAAGGTGATATTCTAATGACACTTCTTCTTTCGCAAGATGTGAAGAATGGTCATAAATTTTTGATTCTTTGTTTGTTTGTACCTTGTTTTTGATGTTTTTGGTTGTGTTGACAGATGTTGGATGAATACTTTGTTTTTGGGATTGATTTTCTGATTTTTCTTTGACAAGAAAACAAAGCAAGCACACAAACACAAGAATGTTGCCTCAAAAGGCACAAATGAGTATGGGTCTAGATCAACCCAATCCTTGGACTTGTTTTTGACCCTTCCTTTAGATTTATTTTAAGATGTATTTCCAAAGCCTGAAGTCGGCTCAATTTGCTCTAGGTCTGTAAAATGAACACACTTCAAACACTCTTTATCCCTATGGTCAAATGGCCAGTTGTGATAAATTTAGCCCACATCTTGATATTTCTTCGACTTTGGTACTACATACCTTATGAATCCCGCCGTGGCAGGTAAGGATGTGATATACTAAGTCTTGCACGAGCATAACAAATAGATGATCCCTATGATGGGGGAGTCACCACTTTTATCAAGCCACAAGTGACCTTTCAAAAAGCTATGTTTCTACTCAAGGAAATATGTATGGTGAGTATCTTGGGAGCAAAACCATCTATGCTCTTGCACTAAATTATACCTCAAATATCCTCAATCAATAGAACAGGTGGGCTACTACTTAAAGGTGTTTAGTCATGTTCGATGGCTTTGGACATAAGTTCATTCTGCAGTGACTCACTTAAGAGCCTTGTAACTGGTGGTGGGGCCCATTTGTCCTTTCGGCCAGTTACACTGTAGGAACAGCTATACCCAAGGCTACAGCTTTCGCTCTCACCTGATTTCTATAGCGGCTCGAAGGATTTACCGCTCGAGGTCGTTCCCAAGAGTATCGATCCCTTGGCAGGCCTCTCTTAAAAAGATAAAATTTTGAGCGTTACTAACACTTTTCTCTTGCACCTAGGACCACGAGAGCCAAGGGAGAGGATAGTGTGTGTTAGAAGTAGGACCACTCGACTGACTTTTTGTGCACAAGCGTGCCAAACACGTAAAACACTTGTTCCTTTTAATCCAACATTTGCAAATGTGATCTAACTATTTGGAGATGTTGCTCCAACAGCTATGGTGTTCTTTTTAACTTCAAAGCAATATGTTTTGTAATCTAGAAGTTGAAAGTCCTGGTCAACTTAATGAAAAACACGATTGTATGAAGGAAAATTTGTTTTTGCCAAAATGAAGACAAGTGGATTGTTCTTTTTACTGCACCAAAAATTTGAAGTGTGGCTTGTGATTTTTTTAAGTCCCAATTGATGCAAGAAAGAAAGTTTGTTTTGTTGATTTTAAGCACCAAAACAACATGTATCCCTAACTAGAAAACAATGAAACTATTTTTTTTGTGTTT
This sequence comes from Cryptomeria japonica, assembly GCF_030272615.1. NCBI lineage: Eukaryota > Viridiplantae > Streptophyta > Pinopsida > Cupressales > Cupressaceae > Cryptomeria > Cryptomeria japonica. The sequence goes on along the minus strand of NC_081411.1, from coordinate 816,924,143 downwards.
TTAAGTTCTTTTTAAGCACTAAATGAAAATTTTTTTTGTGATTTTTGTTGTGTTGTTTTAACCTGCACAAAGAAAAGAAACAAGTTAATAAAATCGATGCTCAAAGGGGGGCTTCCACAAGCCTAATTTTTGATTTTTTTCGGTTACAAGTCCCTTTGGTCGACACTCTGTCGCAATAGCGCTATTCTGTGTTTTTTACAGAAGCGCTAATTAATACGAAAGCGCTAGTCTGCGTGAGCAGAAGCGCTAATTTACACAGTAGCGCTTAAATAAAAGAAAATCCCGAGAATACAAAAGCGCTAGAATGGAGTCAAAAGCGCTGAAACGGTGACAATAGCGCTGGAATGTTGTTAATAGCGCTGAAACATTTTCAATAGCGCTACTTTAGGGTCAATAGCGCTAAAAGAAATTTTTCAATAGCGCTAAAACACGTTCAATAGCGCCGAAGCGCGACCTGTGTGGCAATTTCAACAAGAAAAATGTTAATTTCAAAAAAAATCAATCAGAAGGTTGCGTGTTCGATTCACGTCGGGTTCACCAAATGATGCCCTCCTAAATGGCACAATTGTTAGTTCTTGATCAATCAAAACAAAACACACAAGATGTTAACGTTAGTCAATCAAAAACTAAAACATGAAGGCATTCCAAAAGAGACACTAAAAGAAACATGCTAAATATATCTAATAAATAGAACAAATGATCATGAGACATCTCCAACTGCCTCTTAGCATGGCCTTAGCTTCTTCTCCCTTGTTCCTCTCCTCTCCAAGTTCCAAAATAGTGTAGCTCTCAGCAGCTTTTTGCACTATGGATGCTTATGGAGGATTGAGATTGTAGAATAGCTCTAAACATGAAATGAAAAGCTAATAGTAATGCTAAATGATGTATTTTAACTAAAAAGACAAGATTTAGTTATGCTATGCTAAAATGTTCTCTAAAATGGCTATAGTCTAAATGCTTACAAGTTTTCAGGATCTGGATTATGAAGGAATGGGCTCTATTTATAGGAAAAATGGAGCAATGGATGGCCAGGATTGAATGGTTTAATCAAGGGTCAAGCTTGAAAGTTGGGGATCCATGTGCACAATTGGCACCAATAAAATAATGACAAGTGTCAACACAGGATTGGGTTGAAAGAAGAGGTTGGAGGCATTAAAGGCCTGAGAAGACCTCATGGTTATCTAAAGGCTAAGGGTCAAGCCTAAATTAGGATTACCCACTGGATTAAGAGTTAATCCAAGGATAAACCTTTGTGCAAATGATTAAGAGATAATCATGGTCAAAGCATTAAATGCTTGATGAGACCTTTGTGGTTGGGTAGAGGTTGAGTCAAACAAATGTTTTAACCATGTGGGAGGGTTGAATTAACCATTAATGGTTATTGGAGACTTTGGGGGATTAAGTGGTTGAAAGTTGGAAGCCTTTAATGGTTTTCAAAGACTTTGGGGTTTTTGGTGGTTGAAGGTTGAAAACCTTCAATGGTTATCAAAGACTTTGGGGTCTTTGAGAAGTGACTCCATTTTGCTTAGGAATGTGACAATATTTAGGGGATGGATTAGGCTAATTAGGAAGGGGTTAGAAGAATCTAGAAGGTGATTAGATTTTGCAAGTGGATTTGGTGGGTGAGGGAAAATAGGATTTTATTAAAATAAAAATTCATTTATTTCAATAAATATGTGCAAGTTGCATTTGTAGGAAAATGCAAGTGGGGTGGGGATAATGATTTAAATAAATGTTTTATTTAATTTATTTAAAAGAGGAAAAGGGGGATTTTAATTAAATAAATTGATTTATTTATTTAATTAATGGGAATTTGATTTTAATGAATTAATTAAAATAAATCGAATAATTTATTTAATTAATAGAAGAATGTTTGGGGATGAATTAATTAAATATTAATTTAATTAACTGATGGCTAGTGGATTTTTAATCAAATAAATACGAAATATTTATTTAATTAAAATGGACAGATTTATGTGACTACAGATGGATTCTCTGGTTATAATCAAATAAGAATTGCACCCGAGGATCAGCATAAAACATCATTTACTTGTCCATGGGGAACTTTCTGCTGGAATGTCATGCCTTTTGGGCTAAAGAATGCAGGTGCGACATATCAAAGAGCCATGACTACTATCTTTCATGATCTCATGCATGTAACTGTGGAAGATTACATTGACAACCTCTTGGGCAAATCAATAGACAGAAATACACATTTGGACATACTCTCAGTCATCTTTGATCGGTTGGAAAAATACAAAGTAAGATTAAACCCTAAGAAATGTGTCTTTGGAGTAACCTCCGGGAAGCTCCTAGGATTCATTGCATCCAAAAGAGGAATTGAAGCTGATCCAACAAAAGTCAAGGCCATCTTGGAAATGCAACCACCAAGAAATATCAGTCAACTTCGATCCTTACAAGGCACACTCCAGTCTATCCAAAGATTCATAGCACAACTGGCAGACAAGTGTAATCCTTTTCAGCACCTGCTACATAAAAACATCAAATTCAAATGGGATGATAACTGTCAACAGGCTTTCCAGACGCTCAAAGATTATCTTCTAAATCCGCCAGTCCTGATGCCACCAGTTCTAGATCAGTCTTTGTTACTATACATATCAGCTACTCCAACAGCACTGGGGGCACTCTTAGCACAACAAATTACTGCAGGCAAGGAAAAAGCAGTATACTATATCAGTCGCACATTAGTGGGATACAAGCTAAACTACACACCAATTGAGCGTGCATGTCTCGCTGTGGTCTTTGCTTCGCAGAAATTACGACATTACATGCTTACTCATAAGACTAAGTTAGTTGCAAGGATAGACCCATTGAAATACCTTCTCAATAAGGCAACACTTACTAGGCGACTGGCCAAATGGGTAATGATCCTGAGTGAATTCGACATCGAGTATGTGGACAGAAAAGCAATAAAAGGACAAGCCATCGCAGATCAATTAGCAGATGCTCCCATGATAGATGATGTTCCTCTAAGTTCAGAATTTCCAGACGAATCCATTTTAACAATGTCACATGCAAAGCCATGGCAACTGTACTTCGACGGCTCATACACACAGCACAGGGCAGGAGTTGGCATCCTCTTTATAACTCCTCAAGGGGATTCTATACCAAAATGATACCGCTTATCATTTCCTTGCACTAATAATATAGCGGAATATGAGGCATTAACAACAAGATTACGAATTGCAGTTCAATGGAAGATCCAGGAACTTCGTGTTTTTGGGGACTCCCAACTGGTCATCCGTCAAGAAACTAATGATTACCAAACAAAAGATGAGAAGTTAATGCCTTATAAACAAATGGTGGAAGATCTGAAACAACACTTCACGAAGATAGCTTTTGAGCAAATACCAAGAGAGCAGAATCATGCCGCAGATGTCATGGCTACAATTGCTTCCTTGATTGATCTACCTCCAAACGAGACCCACTATGAGTTCTTGGTGGATAACTTTTTGGTCCCTTCATATGAGATCATGCCTACTGAAATGCTATGCGTTGTCGGTCCCGAATCCCAATTATATGGTTCCATTTTCACATACCTACGTGACAATACTTTACCTCTTGATCTCTCAAATAACCAACGTCGCACTTTCATTCGCCAATCCTCTCGATATGTCATTTTAGCTGATATCCTATACCGACGAGGTCTAGATGGCACTCTACTTAGATGTTTAGAAAGCGATGAAGCTCATATTGCGTTACGAGAAGTGCATGAAGGGATATGTGGTCCACATGCTAGTGGTCCTACCTTAGCCAAGAAACTCATTAGGACTGGATATTATTGGCCCAATATGGAGAAAGACTCATATCAGTTTGTCAAGAAATGTAAGCAATGTCAAATTCATGGAGATCTCATACATGCGCCAGCATAAGAACTTCAACCACTTGCGTCTCCTTGGCCCTTTTGTCAGTGGGGACTAGATCTCATAGGCAAGATTCACCCTCCTTCTTCCAATGGTCACAAATTCATTATCACTGCCACAGAGTATTTTACAAAATGGATTGAAGCCGTGCCTCTCACACAAGTTACTGGAAAACAAATTGCTACATTCATCCTCAACTATATCATTTGTCGATACGGTATTCTTGTTTCCATTATCACTGATAACGGGCGTCCCTTCAAAAATCAGGATGTTCGTGAACTCTATGACCGCTTCCATATTTCCCATCATTTCTCCACACCATATTACCCCCAAGGTAATGGCCAAGCTGAGGCGTCTAATAAAACAATCTTGAAAATCCTAAAGAAGATAGTCGACAATGCTGGTCGTAATTGGCATATCAAACTTAATCCTACACTTTGGGCCTACCGCACAAGTGTCCGCACACCTACAGGAGCTACACCCTATTCACTTGTCTATGGCACTGAAGCTATCTTGCCTATTGAGGTTGAGTTACCCTCTTTACGAGTCTCTTTGCAAAACATCATCATTGACGAAGACTATAGGGTCTCTCGCTTGCAAGAGCTAGAACTACTGGATGAACGAAGACAAACTACTTTTAATCATCTCAAGGCTTATCAACAACGAATGAGTCACAGCTACAATCACAAAGTCAAACCTCGCACATTTGAGGTGGGTGACTTAGTTCTCAGAGAAAATCCTAAAAATCAACAAGACAGAGAGAAGAAGGGCAAGTTCGAACCAAACTGGTTTGGTCCCTACATTATTACAACAGCATATGGATCTGGGGCATATCAGCTTTCAACTACAGAAGGTGAACCTTTGGAGGATCCTATCAACAACATGCACCTTCGCAGGTTCTACACATAGCTCTTTGGAATATCCTAATTCAAAAACACAAAAAAAAAAATCAAAAATTCAAAAATACAAAAAAAATTTAAAACAAAAAAAAATCGTTACTTGGTGAAAACTTGGCAAACAGGCGCCTTGTGACACAAAAAACATTGAAAAATAAAAAAAAGTAAAGAGAAATAATTTCGTCCAACGGTGAAAACCACTTCGGTGGCGCCCTGGGCAAGTACCATGGTGAAAACTGGGTCACCAGTGCCATGCGTAGAGACATTGCTCCTCCCTCCTTCAGGATTCTCTTTCATCCTTTCACTTTGCACACACTCACGACCAATTCATCCATAATAAATTTACCCATTCCCATCATGGCTTGTTATTGATCTACCCAAGATTGGTTAGTCATTCATAATAAACTTCCCATTTCACCTCCCTTTCCATCCATAATAAATCAGATCCTATCTGTGGCTAAGGCAAATCCTACGTCTAGTGATGGGTGTGGAACTGAGAACATCACATGTTTCGAGGAGTACAATTTCTTCCAGCTTCCTTCAGTCTATCCGCGCACAATCCGTAATAAAGCAGCACTTGCATCACAGATCCACAATAAAGTTTCATCTTCTCCACAATAAAGTATCAGTTTCATGGATTTAGTTAGTTTCAGATGAGACACGGCAGCAACAATGGGCTTCAACAAATCAAATCTTTCAACAGACTCAGACAACATATGGTTCAGTGCTATCTATCCTTTTTGTGAAAGTAAACATTGTGACCACAATCGAATAAGACTTATACAAGTGACAAGAGACACTAAACTTGAAGACTTCAATGGATGTTGGTGTCAAGTCTTGGTTTTCTTTTGATTTCATCTTTTTTGGTGACATGTCTTTTAGCTTTTCCGGGATGTCTCTGACTAGAGATTCTATTTCTAGGCTGTCTTTGGCTAGAAAGGTGAGGATGGGGTATCGTCACCTATTTGTATTTGCTATCTGTGGATTGAATCTTAGTAATGCTATGACTTGTCCAAGGATATGAAGACACTGTGAGTCTAGTATGAACTGGGGCATTCCTTGTTTGCAACGGTCTTATCTCCATGCAAACAGGTACAATGACTTTCTGGGTCAAACATATGCCTCGATTGTCATAACCTACTTGCCATAATAAAGCTCAATGATGATAACGCACAAGAAGCTCTTCCACTTTCATATCTTCTATCTTTCATCCCCCTTTCTTGATTGACTTTCATCGTCCTTCTCGAGTCCGTGTAGCCTACTATCACATGACTGAGTATAATGACACACCAAAAACATTTGCATTTCATGTAGCTGCACCTGCATTACCACATATAAGCATTTCATACATACATATAGATATCACAACTGCATCACATCCTGCACACAACACATGTTAGCACATTTACATTGGCATTATCATATTCATTTGCATTACATACATTTACTATTGCATTGGCATAACATTTTAAAAACATAAAAGAACAAAAGTATTGCATTGCATCATATACATATTTGCATCCATATCATAAGCATACATCATGAAACATCTCATCACATAGGTACACATGCATATAGCTACCGTAAAGATGAATCATCTCATATATATATATATAAAGTGTCATGATACAATGATGTCAAAATCATATGGCTACAAAAGCACCCGCAGGTGTCTACAATACAAAAATGATACAAAACTGATACAAAGGGAGCCCTCTATGGCTATGATGAACTCCCTCCCTCGGAGCCGCCTGGCCTTGGTGGAATTTGAGCCCCTGAAGGACCCGCCCCAGGATCATCCTACCTATCCCCTCTATCTGGTGGTGGTGGAGGACCCATAACCCCACCACTCGATGCCTGTCTCCTCCGACTCCCTCCCATAGCTGTCGTTGTCCGTGATAGTCTATGGAAGCTCCTTGCCCGCTGATCTGCTAGCACTGCACCATAGTAGAGGTCTCTCTAGTAGGCTATCTCCTCCCCTGCCCACAAGACATAAGCATATCCTGCTTCTGTATCCTCTGCAGCTTGTCTCCCTGCCCTTAGTGTTGTCTCAGCCTCTGTATAGCGCTGGATAGCTTGATCTCGCTCCCGCTTAGTATCTTTGAGCCTCCTCCTGAGCCGATCCCTCTCCCTCTCTAGCTCCTGGATCTCATCTGCCTGGCTTTGGCAGATCTCCCTCAGATCTAGAAGCTCATCCTCCACTGGGTCAACCCCCTCTGCCTCTGCCTATGGCTCCCCCTGTATGGGTACCTGCCCCTATGCCTGTACCTGTACCTGTATTGGTGCCTATACAGGTACCTGTCTCTGTGCTTGTCCCTGTATCTATACTTGCCTAGGACCCTGTGCTGCTGGCACCTGTAACGGCAATCCATCGCGACCCCTCACCACCCGAGCCTACCTCTCCTCGCCACCCTCCCTTCGAGGTGCAACCCGCCTCTCTCCAACTGCTCCCCTCCTCCTCCGTCAGCCTCAGCCCCCATCACCTCCACCATCATCATCATCTCCACCCCCATCTCCCTCCAATGCCTCTCTCGGATCTGCCAAGCGTGGGAAGGGATGCTCTGCCCAGTAAGCTGTGTACTCGGCATCTATGCCGGCATCCTCAATCTCTGGCCACATGTCCCAGGGTAGAGGTATCATCTTTACCAGCTGTGTCACTGCCTGATCATATGGCAGCAAGGGCCCAAACTGTGCCTGATCTCTAACTATCCGTGCATACCAGCCTAAACCCTGGGGCATCCTCTGAATCCGGCCAAACTGTCGGCCAATCCTGTCTACTAGCTATCTCTCTAGCACATAGGGCGTCCGCCCAATCAAATACCTGCTCCGAAAGGTGTACGGCAGCTCGACTGCATCATCCTCCCACTGCTCGCAGCCCAGATATGGTCTCCATATGACCACATCAATATCGTCTATCACTCGCCGCCAATGCTCTAGCCTGCCAATCCGTGGCTGTGATGTGATCATATCATACAAATGAACAAAGCTGCGTCCATGACCCCTGCCCCTGAAGTGTATCAGTCAGGTAACCGGCAGATGCTCATAGGCCCATACCTGTAGCAGTGTCACTCCACAGCCCAATCCTACTGATCCATGATAAACAAATTGATGAAGCTCATAATACAAATGGGCCAGCACACATGGTCCCTAGGCATATCTGGTGTGCTGCGTCACCAGCGTCTCCAGTGCTCCTCCCCAGCCCACAGCCAACCCCCGTGTCACCCTATCCGGACACAGGAACCCACTGATAGCTCAACCTATCACTGTCGGCAATGCTAACCCTGTGGCTGTCATGGTGTCCCATGCCACATGTCCTGCCCTCATCTCTAGTCTTGGGTCCTGGAACACCCGTCTCAATGCCTCCCTGTCTCCGTCTCGATCGTATGGGATCAGCTCCCCATCGATCGGTATCCGCAGAATCCTGTATACATCCTCTAGGGTGACTGTCATCTCACCCATCGGCAAATGGAACGTGCACGTCTCAAAGTGCCATCTCTCAGCTAATGCAGTCAGCAGTCCCATGTTCGCCCGAAACTCGGGCACATATAGCACATGTCTCAATCCCATCTCCTCGATAGCAGCTCACTCCTCGGCTGTCAACTCAGGTCGCAACCTCTGAGTAGATGGGAATCTCTCCTGTGACTCTAGCATTGGCAAATACTCCTACAGTCAAGCAAATTAATCATGTTAGTCATAGTGGCATTCACTATTCATCACAAAATGCTACTCTTTATCTAAATGCATATGGCTATCTATCCTAGTGACACTCACTGTTCATCACAAAGTGTTGCTATTTATCCTAGTGGTACTCCCTGTTCATCGCAAAGTACTACGTGTGTGGCACTCCCTGTTCATCACAAAGTGTTACTCACATTTGCACTCCCTGTTCATCACAAAGTGCTACTCTATCTTAGTACTCTCTGTTTATCACAAAGTACTCTATCTTGGTACTCACTGTTCATCACAAAGTGCCTTGATCTATCCTAGTCTTCCCTAGAGGACCTGCTTGAGTCTATCCTCTCAGCAGCTTATCCAATCGACAGCGTATGTTCATCACAGAACTGCCGATTTGACCTAGAAGACCAAAACTTAACACAAATGCGCTTACCTGACATAAACGCGCTTTCAGACTGCACAGACGCGC